>NC_079313.1:141805756-141810756 GCF_029931775.1 Euleptes europaea
TTATGGGTTAACGGTTAGGGTTAGAGTTAGGGTTAGGGTTTAAGGGTTCGGGTTAAGGGGTTAGGGGTTAGGGGTTAGGGGTTAGGGGTTAGGGGTAAGGGGTAAGGGTTAGGGTTGGGGTTGGGGTTAGGGTATGGGTTAGGGTTAGCGTTAGGGGGTTACGGTTTAGGATTAGGGGGTTAGGGTTAGGTGTTAGGGTTTAGGGTTAGGGTTAGGGTTAGGGGGTTAAGGTTAGGGTTAGGGTTAGGGTTAGGATTGGGGTTAGGATTAGTATTAGGATTAGGACTAGGACTAGGGTTAGGGTTAGGGGTTAGGTTTAGGGTTGGGGTTGAGGTTGGGGTTGGGGTTTGGGGTTTTAGGTCTTGGGGTTGGGGGTTATGGGTTAGGGATTAGGGGTAAGGGTAAGGGTTAGGGTTGGGTTAGGGTTAGGGTTGGGGTAGGGGTTGGGGTTGGGGTAGTGGTAGTGGTTAGGGGTTGGGTTTAGGGGTTAGGGTTGGGGGTTAGCGTTGGGGGTTAGGGGTTATGGTTAGGGTTAGGGTTAAAATTGTTATTATGATTATGATTAGCGATAGGGTTAGGGTTAGGGTGATGTTGGGTGAGAGTTGGGGTTAGGGTTAGGGTTAGGGTTAGGGGTTAGGGTTAGGGGTTAGGTTTAGGGGTTAGGGTTAGGGTTAGGTTAGGGGTTAGGGTTAGGGTTGGGGTTGGGGTTCAGGTTGAGGTTAGGGTTGGGTTGGGTTGGGTTTGGTTAGGGGTTATGGTTAGGGTTCGGGTTAGCGTTTGGGGTTAGGGTTTGGGGTTAGGGTTAGGGGTTAGGGGTAGGGGTTCGTTTTAGGGTTGGGGTTTGGGGTTAGGTTTAGGGTTAGGGTTAAGGTTAGGGTTAGGGTTAGGGGTTAGTTGTTAGGGTTACGGTTTAGGGTTAGGGTTAGGGTTAAGGTTAGGGTTATGGTTAGGGGTTAGTTGTTAGGGTTAGGGTTAGGGGTTAGGGTTGGGGTTTGGGTTAGGGTTAGGGTTAGGGTTAGGGTTAGGGTTAGGGTTCGGGTTAGGGTTGGGGTTGGGGTTGGGGTTTGGGTTGAGATTAGGGTTAGGTTTAGGTTTAGGTTTGGGTTGGGTTAGGGTTAGCGTTAGGGTTAGCGTTTGGGGTTAGGGTTAATGTTAGGGGTTAGGGGTAAGGGTCAGTTTTAGGGTTAGGGGTTAGGGTTAGGGGTTAGTTGTTAGGGTTAGGGTGAGGGTTTGGGTTGGGGTTGGGGTTTGGGTTGGGGTTAGGGTTAGGGTTGGGGTTGGGGTTGGGGTAGGGTTAGGGTTAGGGGGTTAGGGTTAGGGTTTGAGTTGGGGTTTGGGTTTGGGTTCGGGTTAGGGATACGTGTTCGGGTTCAGGTTATGGGTTCGGGTTAGGGGTTAGGGTTAGGGTTAGGAGTTAGGGTTTGGAGTTAGGGTTAGGGGTTAAGGTTAGGGTTAACAGTTAGGGTTAGGGTTAGGGTTCGGGTTTAAGGGTTCGGGTTAAGGGGTTAGGGTTTAGGGGTTAGGGGTTAGGGGTAAGGGTTAGGGTTGGGGTTGGGGTTAGTGTATGGGTTAGGGTCAGCGTTTGGGGGTTGCGGTTTAGGATTAGGGGGTTAGGGGTTAGGGTTTAGGGTTAGGGTTAGGGTTAGGGGGTTAAGGTTAGGGTTAGGGTTAGGGTTAGAGTTAGGTTTAGGGTTAGGATTTGGGTTAGGATTAGCATTAGGATTAGGACTAGGAATAGGGTTAGGGGTTAGGGTTGTGGTTGAGGTTGGGGTTTGGGGTGTTAGGTCTTGGGGTTTGGGTTAGGGGTTAGGGGTTAGGGGCAAGGGTAATGGTTAGGGTTGGGTTAGGGTTAGGGTAAGGGTTGGGGTTGGGGTTGGGGTTGGGGTAGTGGTAGTGGTTAGGGGTTGGGTTTAGGGGTTAGGGTTGGGGGTTAGCGTTGGGGGTTAGGGTTAGGGTTAGGGTTAGGGTTAGGGTTAGGGTTAGGGTTCGGGTTAGGGTTGGGGTTGGGGTTGGGGTTTGGGTTGAGATTAGGGTTAGGTTTAGGTTTAGGTTTAGGTTTGGGTTGGGTTAGGGTTAGCGTTAGGGTTAGCGTTTGGGGTTAGGGTTAATGTTAGGGGTTAGGGGTAAGGGTCAGTTTTAGGGTTAGGGGTTAGGGTTAGGGGTTAGTTGTTAGGGTTAGGGTGAGGGTTTGGGTTTGGGTTGGGGTTTGGGTTGGGGTTAGGGTTAGGGTTGGGGTTGGGGTTGGGGTAGGGTTAGGGTTAGGGGGTTAGGGTTAGGGTTTGAGTTGGGGTTTGGGTTTGGGTTCGGGTTAGGGATACGTGTTCGGGTTCAGGTTATGGGTTCGGGTTAGGGGTTAGGGTTAGGGTTAGGAGTTAGGGTTTGGAGTTAGGGTTAGGGGTTAAGGTTAGGGTTAACAGTTAGGGTTAGGGTTAGGGTTAGGGTTTAAGGGTTCGGGTTAAGGGGTTAGGGTTTAGGGGTTAGGGGTTAGGGGTAAGGGTTAGGGTTGGGGTTGGGGTTAGTGTATGGGTTAGGGTCAGCGTTTGGGGGTTGCGGTTTAGGATTAGGGGGTTAGGGTTTAGGGTTAGGGTTAGGGTTAGGGGGTTAAGGTTAGGGTTAGGGTTAGGGTTAGAGTTAGGTTTAGGGTTAGGATTTGGGTTAGGATTAGCATTAGGATTAGGACTAGGAATAGGGTTAGGGGTTAGGGTTGTGGTTGAGGTTGGGGTTTGGGGTGTTAGGTCTTGGGGTTTGGGGTTAGGGGTTAGGGGTTAGGGGTAAGGGTAATGGTTAGGGTTGGGTTAGGGTTAGGGTAAGGGTTGGGGTTGGGGTTGGGGTTGGGGTAGTGGTAGTGGTTAGGGGTTGGGTTTAGGGGTTAGGGTTGGGGGTTAGCGTTGGGGGTTAGGGGTTAGGGTTAGGGTTAAAATTATAATTATGATTATGATTAGCGATAGGGTTAGGGTTAGGGTTAGGGTTAGGGGTTAGGTTTAGGGGTTAGGGTTAGGGTTAGGTTAGGGGTTAGGGTTGGGGTTGGGGTTGGCTTGGGGCTGGGGTTGGGGTTGGGGTTGGGGTTGGGGTTGGGGTTAGGGTTGGGTTGGGTTGGGTTCGGTTTGGTTTGGTTAGGGGTTAGGGTTAGGGTTAGGGTTAGCGTTTGGGGTTAGGGTTTGGGGTTAGGGTTAGGTTAGGGGTTAGGGGTAAGGGTTCGTTTTAGGGTTAGGGTTAGGGTTAGGGTTAGGGTTAAGGTTAGGATTAGGGTTAGGGTTAGGGGTTAGTTGTTAGGGTTAGGGTTTAGGGTTAGGGTTAGGGTAAGAGTTAGGGTTAAGGTTAGGGTTAGGGTTATGGTTAGGGGTTAGGGTTAGGGTTAGGGTTAGGGTTAGGGTTAGGGTTAGGGTTTGGGTTAGGGTTGGGGTTGGGGTTGCGGTTGGGGTTGCGGTTGGGGTTGAGGTTAGGGTTAGGTTTAGGTTTGGGTTGGTTTGGGTTAGGGTTAGGGTTAGGTTTAGCGTTAGTTTTAGGGTTAGGGGTTAGGGTTAGGGTTATGGTTAGGGGCTAGTTGTTAGGGTTAGGGTGAGGGTTGGGGTTGGGGTTGGGGTTGGGGTTGGGGTTGGGGTTAGGGTTGTGGTTGGGGTTGGGGTAGGGTTAGGGTTAGGGGGTTAGGGTTTGAGTTGGGGTTTGGGTTAGGGTTAGGGTTACGTGTTCGGGTTCAGGTTATGGGTTCGGGTTAGGGGTTAGGGTTAGGGTTCGGAGTTAGGGTTTGGAGTTAGGGTTAGGGGTTAAGGTTAGGGTTAACGGTTAGGGTAAGTGTTAGGGTTAGGGTTTAAGGGTTCGGGTTAAGGGGTTAGGGTTTAGGGGTTTGTGGTTAGGGGTAAGGGTTAGGGTTGGGGTTGGGGTTAGGGTATGGGTTAGGGTTAGCGTTAGGGGGTTACGGTTTAGGATTAGGGGGTTCGGGTTAGGGTTAGGTTTTAGGGTTAGGGCTTAGGGGTTAGGGTTGGGTTAGGTTTAGGATTAGGGTTAGGGTTAGGGTTAGGATTAGGAGTAGGAGTAGGAATAGGAATAGGAGTAGGGTTAGGATTAGGGTTAGGATTAGGTTAGGGTTAGGGTTAGGATTATGATTAGGATTAGGGTTAGGGTTAGGGTTAGTGTTGGGATTAGGGTTAGGGTTAGGGTTAGGGTTAGGGTTGGGATTAGGGTTACGGTTAGGGTTAGGGTTAGGGTTAGGGTTAGGGTTAGGATTTGGATTAGGATTAGGGTTAGGGTTAGGGTTAGGGTAAGGACTAGGATTAGCATTAGGATTAGCATTAGGATTAGGATTAGCATTAGGATTAGCATTAGGACTAGGATTAGGGTTAGGATTAGGGTTAGGTTTAGAATGAGGATTAGGATTAGGATTAGGACTAGGATTAGGGTTACGATAAGGATTAGGGTTAGGATTAGGATTAGGGTTTTGGTTTGGGTTTGGGTTAGAGTTAAAATAAGGATTAGGGTTAGGGTGAGGGTGAGGGTGAGGGTGAGGGTGAGGGTGAGGGTTACGGTTAGGGTTAGGATTAGGATTAGGACTAGGACTCGGACTAGGGTTAGGGTTACGATTAGGATTAGGGTTACGATTAGGACTAGGATTAGGGTTAGGATTAGGGTTAGGGTAAAATTAGGATTAGGATAAGGGTTAGGTTTAGGGTTAGGATTAGCATTAGGATTTGGGTTAAGGTTAGGATTAGGATTAGGATAAGGATTAGGATTAGGTTTAGGATTAGGGTTAGGGTTAGGGTTAGAATTTGGGTCAGGATGAGGATTAGGGTTAGGATTAGGGTTAGGTTTAAGATTAGGATTAGGGATAGGGTTAAGGTTAGTGTTAGGGTTAGGGTTAGGGGTTGGGGTTAGGGGTTAGGGGTTTGGGGTTTGGGTTAGGATTAGAGTTAGGGTTAGTGTTAGGGTTAGGGTTCAGGGTTGAGGTTGGGGTTAGGGGTTGAGGTTAGGGTTAGGGTTAGGGTTAGGGGTTAGGTTTAGGGTTG
>NC_079313.1:141823256-141830756 GCF_029931775.1 Euleptes europaea
GCTTGTGCTATTTTCACAATCAGGAATTGCTTCCAGAGATGCTAAGTTAGGGGTAAGCGTTAGCATCCTTCCTCTGATAGATCTCACGTGTTTTGTGACGGTGGTTTTATACCTCCATGAGGTCAGAGGTCACATCACATCACTGTGTCCTAACAGGCCCGCCATTACCATTTAGATGTTTTGCAGATCATCTTCCCGTTTCCTAGCTATTATTTGCCATCCGAAGGGACAGATGGGCCTCAGAATGCCGTCTTCTCGGCTAACGGTGCGAACGGAAGAGTTCTGACCTCCTACATGCGCCTATCTGAGGTGGCATTTCCCCCACAAGCATCACTTTTCCGAGAGCCACCTTAACTCTTGGGGTCCCTTGTTGGCTTTAGCCCGTCTGATATTTCAGTAATAACGGAAGCCACCGCTCATGGTTCTTTGCTCTCTTCCTCGTGTCCCATCTTCTTCTAGATCCAGAACAGTACAAGCACCCGAGTTCGTTTGGAGGTCAAGGAACGAGAAGAGCTCCCACATTTCAGGCTGAACTTCCAGAGGTCAGGCCTCATATGCCTCAAAGTTCCACCCGTATGAGCGTCTCGCACCCTTGACCAGTGGCAGAGGCGGCCTTCACAAACCAGCGTTTACTCGGGCATTTGCTGCTTTTAGGCCAAGAGGCCGGATTCTATCCTGAGCTTCCATAGGTGCGTCTCCCTTTAGAGCCGTTGTCTCACTTTGCAGATGTGGGACTCTGTTGTCACCCCCCCCTTCCAACCTGCCACTTGGGGCCTCTTTTAAGCCTCTGGGGTCTTTCTCCCTCTTCCTTTCACCATCCATCTTCTCCCACGAGAAAAACATAGTCTAGAAGCCAGAAAGTTAGAAGTGCTGATAACAGACCCTGCCTTAGTTTGGACAGCTCAAAAGTACCAGCTGAAGATCAAAAGCTCAGGAAACCCCCCTTTGCTCCAAGTTCCCTTCTTCCCCTGGGCTACTGTCTACGTCTGGCTCCTTCAGGCACTCGGTGGCAGACACCCAGGGTTATTAATCATGCTAAGTGGGCAAAGGCCCTTCCTCTAGGTTGCAGATATGGAAAACAAAATCCACACTTTCTCTTTGGAGGGTGTAAAGGGTTGAGGAAAATAAGCTATAACGTCTTAAATTATTTGAGATGATTATAACGAGTCATCCCCCTGATAGAATAAAGGAAAGTTATATATATGTGTATATATATATATATATATATATATATATATATATATATATATATATATATATATATATATATATATTTAAGAAGAGTTAATATTATCAGTTGTATATTAAACAGTTTTAGAGAGATTTAATTGAAAGAACTAGAGTGCAGCTGGGATCTTCAGACTTGTCCTAACCTCTGACTTGTGGCGAGATCATCTTAAGGAGTAGCACAAGGTGTAAAAGACACCATCACTTTTGTTTTCAGGGCGTGTGAAATTAAGTTTCTGTTACACGGGCTTTGATTTCCTTTGCCATGTTCTTTTTACACCATTTTAGCCAAAAGTAAAGGATGTGCCTTCTTTTATGGATTATTTGGTACTATACAATCTCATCTCCTACCAGTGTATTTTCTGTTTGTTTTTTTAATTTATTAGTGCGTGCGTGCGTGGATGTAATTTTGACACACGTGCAGCTGTATACTGATGTACACACAAGGATCTGTCAGGGCAACAAATGGCTTTTATGTTTGGGAATGCAATTCTGGTTTATTCTTTTGCTCAGTTTTTTTTTTTAATGAGAACTGGGTGGCCACGGGTGGGGTGGGGTTGAGGGTGTCGTCTGGTCACTCCTCTTTTCTCCAAGTACTGATCTCCAAAACACGTCTGGCACAACTATGAAATTTCTTTATTAAATTAAAAAATACTTTAAAAGAACAAAAAATGAAACGACCACGTGAATATATCTGTTGTAAAGAGAGATAAAAAAAAAAACACAAGCTGTATCTTAAAAGTATTCGAAGATTCTTATGCTGGATATATATGTGTAATATATATATGAAACATATATTTTTATTAAGTTATGGAACTTGTATCGTCTGTCCATTCTGTCAGAGCTATGCATCCTGATCCCAGCCTCCTCTTCCCTCCAACATCCCACCTATCTGTATTGTTGTTATTATGAAAAAAACAATATTTGATGGCTTTTCCTGGTGCTGTAAAGAACTTTGCTTCTATTTAAAAGAAAAAAGCTGAGTGTGTGGTCTCCATTATTTAAATAAAGTGGGACCTCGGGGGTGGGGTGGGGGGCTAGCACAGTCTTCCCAAGGAGCGTTACCGGGGGCTGCCAGGACCCCTGGAGGGGTATCCCCTGCCTCTTATGTTCACCATTCATTTCAGGGAAGTGGGTGAGCCTATTGGGAAGGTGGGGCCAGGCCCTGGATGCCTTCCTGCAGATCTACAAGCCTTTGAGCGGGATCTTCCCCAGCGCAGTACCTGCGGAGTGGCCTCTTCTGTGCAGTGGTTAAGACTGGTGGTTTGGAGCAGTGGACTCTGATCTGGGCGCTCAGACTGGCAGAAGCCAAGGCGAAAAAGGCGCTCTTTCCCCAGGACACAGCTGCCCTAGCAGAGCAGCTCAGAGCCCAGAGCTGAGACCTGCAAGAGCGCCTGTTTGGAGTGGTTTGGAGTGACGGAGGCTAATCTGGGGAACCGGGTCGGTTTCCCCGCTCCTCCACACGAAGCCAGCTGGGTGACCTTGGGCTAGTCACAGCTCTCTTACCGCTCTCTCAGCCCCACCTACCTAGAATCACAGAGTTGCAAGGGTGGACCGCCAGGGTCATCTAGTCCAACCCCCCCCCTGCACAATGCAGGGAAATCACAACCACCCCCCACACCCCCAGTGACCGTGCCCAGGGGTGCCTGCTGTGGGGAGGGGAAAGGGGACTGGGAGCCGCTTGGAGTCCTCCTGAAATGGTGGAGAAGGTCGGCCTGTCAACACCAGCTGCTTCCTCCTCCGTGCTGGGAATGAGGGAGGGGCTGCAAATTAAAGGGGTTAAATAAGGTGGGGGCGGCGCGGGGGTAGTTCCTCCATTGCGCCACAAGGCGGCGGCATCCCCTGCCCCGGGTCTCTGATCAGCCCAGGGCTGTGCCTCTGCGCATACAACGAGTTTCCATGGCAATGGGTTGTGCGGTCTCCCCCCCCCCCCAACACACACACACTCTGCGTCGGAGGCCCGGGACGTCCCCCGGGAGCCCCGGGCCCCTTGGCGGAGCCTCCGCGGCCGGGCCGGGCGTGGCCCGCGGGGTCCCTGGGCTGCAGTGCATGGGTTTGGCCGCGGGGTGGCAGCAGCGCCCCTCCCTCTGCACGGCTGCGGCGCTTGCGCAGCGGGTTCACGGGCGCGCCCGACGGCCGCGTCGCCAGTCTGTTTCCATGGCAACCGTGCCCAAAAGCGTCACAGCCAAACCAGCCCCCCCCCCCGGTCTCGTGGAGCGGAAGCGCCAGATGGAATCCCCGCCCCCTGCTCTGTAGTGCGCAACCGCATTAGGTGCCCGGAACTTGCCCACAAAGACCGGAAGTGTTACTAGAACCGCTGCCCCCGTTTTGTAGTCCCGCCGATTTCGGGGCTCGGAAGCGTTACAGCCACTCAAATTCCCCGTCACAAATACCGGAAGCGTTACTAGGTCGTTCCCACCCCACCCAAGCGTTTCGGAGGCCTTTCCTCTTCCCGAAAAGCTGTAATGATACGTGCGCAATACCAGCTGAGCCCTCTTTTTTCATTATTTTATAACACTTAATGTTATTTGACTTTAATCAGACTTTATTTTTATTTTTTTATTTATTATTACAAAACGGGGGCAGCAATTGTCCCTTACACTTCGGTTCTGTTCCCCCTGAAACCTCAGCGCAAGTCTTATGCTGCGGCAGCAAAGAAAAAGCAGCCTCACGGCACGTCAGACCCTGGACATACTGCCACTTCAACCATAGAGTTGGAAGGGACCTCCAGGTCATCTAGTCCAACCCCCTGCACAATGCAGGAAATTCACAACTCACTCCCTCCCACATACCCCTAGTGCCCCCCTGCTCCATGCCCTCAAAATGGCCAAGGTGCCCTCCCTCTCATCATCTGCCTAAGGTCATAGAATCAGCATTGCTGACAGATGGCCATCTAACCTCTGCTTCAAAACCTCCAGGGAAGGAGAGCTCACCCCCCTCCCCGAGGAAGCCTGCACACCCAGGAACCGCTCCATGGAACAGGCTTCCTCAGGAGGCGGTAAGATAAAATATTCCCTGGAGGTTTTTAAGAAGAGGTGAGATAAAACTTAATAAAATAAAATTGAATAAACTAAAATGTAATAAAATGGGGGGGAGCGCCCGAGCCGTGGGGGAGGAGGGTGCTGCCCTCCCGTGGCCAAACCGGTGCACTGCAGCCGAGAGGCCAAGTGACCCCCCCCCCCAGGCCTGGCTCGGCCGCCCGTTCCAGCCCCCTTTCCCCGGTGTGCGTGCGCGGTTTCATGGGCCAAAGAAGGCACCGGGGGGGGGGCTCGGAGGGGGGCGGGGGGGGCGGCGCGACCTCGACGCCCCGCCTCCGAGTGGCTTCCACAGGGGCTAAGACAGGGAGAGGAGATGCCGCCATCCGGTGGTCAAGGGAATAAGCTGCCGCCGAGAGTCCGCCTTTTGCCCTGCCTGGCGGGAACTCAGCCCCTGCACGAGGGCCGCCCCGGGCTCGTTCTTAATAGAAGCGTCGCGGCAGCAGAGTGGAACCTCCAGCTACAGAGGCTACTCTGACGTCACCCGATGCCCGGCTACCAGTCTGCCCGCCGCTACCCCACGGGGGCTCTCTGCGCATGCTCCAAAAAGTGCACTCAGCCCCGCCGTGGGTTGGGGTGTGTGCGCAGGCGCGGGACGGCACGGGCGCGCGGGAGGCGGCGGCGGCGGCACGTGCAGCGGCGAAGCGGACTCCGCGGCCCGCCCGGTAAGGCGCCCGGTGCACCGGAGGGGGGGGTGTCTTTGGGTCTGGCGCGAAATGCCCAGGGGGGAGGGGGGCGTATAGCGGGTTTTATGACGCAGCACGAGGCCCGAGGTGGTCTTGCAAGGCTCGAACTTGGGGTGGGGGGGAAGTTTAAAAAAAAAGTTACGGGCTTGCGAGCTGGTTTTTTTTGGGGGGGGCGGGGAAATATGGACGTTTGGGGGAAATTTGAAATATATGCAGTATTTGTTTTCCTTTAAGACTTAAATTGCTTTTAGCGATGCAACCAAATCAAATTTAGTTAACATGTAACGTATTGTAACTGGTTTTCGCACGTGCCTGTTGTGTCTTAATTTTCTGTAAGAGAAATGGCTGGAGTAAAGAGTTGCAAACCATTGCATCCTCTATATAGATACACTGTTGCATGCTTCCTTTAAAGTTTGCCCTTGGAGAGGTGGGAAATAGGAAAAGCGAAGGTAGAAAATAAATTCTGTAGTAAAGGAAAAAAGTGCATTTGTACAGAAGCTCCCTATTGACCCACAGGTGCTACCCGTTTGGCATATTGAGCTCAACTGTATCACACTGAAAATACTAAGTAGTTTAATAATCTCTTATCAAGCATATTAAACTATTTGCATTAACCAAAAACAATCTTGAAACTGCTGTAAAGGCACCTAACAGCGCAAGAGGGTCTTTTTTGTTTTAGCGCTCTCCAGATTTCGCAATGTTTGCAGTTGAGAAATCCTGTTTTTCATGCAGTGCATTTAGAATGAGCGTTGTGCTTCTTGAGGAAAAGGTTTTCACGCTCAAAAATGAAAACAAAGAATTCCTAAATTTAGTACAGTGGCTGACACTGCAGGCATTCTGGAGACACATTTGGGTTTTAATTTCCGGAACTCAGCATTACAAACCTGGTACAAATCCAGGCCGCAGTTTATGAAGAGGCTGGGCAAAAGCAGGCTGCCCTCGCCTCTCCCCCACACTCTTCATGTGCTGTGTGTGTGTGTGGGGGGGGGGGAAATCTGTGTGATGAAATTCCTCTGCTGGTTTTGCTTGAGTATTCTTGCCTTCAGGCTTTGCCCCAGCCTGGGGTCTGCAAAGGGCCTGCAGAATAAGTGGAGATGGGAAACGGCTGCTGTGCTTGAGATTCAGCAAAGCTGTGGGACCTTTTGGGGTTGAGAATTCAGGGGGAATTCCAATCTGCCCCCCCCCCCAGGCCAGAATCGCGGCGCCAGGCAATTAACCACTTTGCATTCAATGAGCTGTAAATGCTGAGGGAGGGGGCCACCTGTGAGAAATGGGAGGTCTTGGACTGCAGCCCCGCCCTCCTCGTTTCTCCTTCTTCCACCACTTTGGTCACCTGGTCAGCAACAGGTTTCCTTCAGTAACTGAGGCCACCAGCCACAGATCCGATTGGTCCATGAGCTCACACCCCCTTTCCCTCTTTTCTCACAGAATGTCTACCTGAGTGAAGCCCCTTCCCCTTTAGGATTGTTGGGGAGTATCTCTGCCCCCCCTTTCCTCTCAGAATACTTTCTGAGTAAAGGCCCTTCCCCTTTGAACTTGTAGGTGTCTCTGCCCCCTTTCCCCCATTTTCTCTCAGAATACCAATCTGCGTGAAGCCCCTTCCCCATTTTCTCTCAGAAGACCTATGTGAGTGAAGCCCCTTCCCCATTGGCCCTGTGTGGGGTCTCTGTCCCCCTTTTCCTGTTTTCTCTCAGAATATTTACCTCTCCCTTTTGTGTCTAGTGAGTTTTATATCCCTCCATTTTCTCTCAGAATATCTACCTCAGCGAAGCCTCCTCCCTTTTGTGCGTATTGGAGTTTATAGCCCCCCTGTTTTCTCTCAGAATATCTACCTGAGCAAAGCCCCTTCTTTTTTGTGCCTATTGGGGTTTATAGCCCCCCAATCCCCCCCAACAAGCCCCTTAGTGATACTCTGCCCATATTTCACTTGCTTTGTAAAAAATACAACATGCTTCTACTTACCGGCAATTTTTTACAAGTTTCTGTTCTTTTCCCAGGAAAGAAGGCCAAAAAACATAGTGTCTTCTGGCCCACCTGAGGAGCCTGTCGCCCTCTTCACCCCCTCTTCTTGCCTCATGGTACTGTTGGTGACAAGTGGAGACAGTGGTTGACTTCCAAATCCACCCCCAATTTGTGGAGATGTGGAGCTTGGAGCTGAGGAACAGCGGGGGGGTCTGTGTGTGTGTTTCTGTGGGGGGGGCTTCTATCTTCTGTTGGAGGAGTTAGGGCTGAGTATTGGGGAGAGAACTGAGATCATGAGGCTGACTGCCCAAAATTTAGGTAATTAAATGTGGTGGGGAATGGATTGTCTGTCTTGAAAGCTTCTGAATTCGACGACCCCTCTCTTACTGTTCGAGGTGCTGCATGATTCTGAGTCTCTTTCTTTTGCTGCAGCAGCCAGCCTAATCCCAGGTGGAGAAGGACTGGAAGGGAGAGCAGCGTGTGGCATTATGGGGGGCTGGAGCCCCGTGCCTGCTGACGAGAGAGAAAAAGGCAGATAGGCCTCTGCTGGGCAGTGCTTGGAGTACGGATCCTGCAGCCTGGTCTCTCTT
>NC_079313.1:141838256-141841699 GCF_029931775.1 Euleptes europaea
AGGGTTACGGGGTTAGGGGTTAGGGTTACCCATTACCCATTCCTACGGCGATGCGGCAACTCCGAGTTGTTAAAGCATTGATCGGCCACTCTCTTCCTGCTGGAATTTCTTGGCAATGAGAGGCCCCTCCTTTTCCCTGTCAGTGTTAAACAAAATTATTCCCATCTTGGTGAGAATCAGCATCTTTTTGCCACAGGAGAGCTCATAGCCTTCCTGGAGCCAGCATTCAGATCAAGGAGTCATTCACAGCACAGGACTTGATTCGCCTCCTTATGCATCGATCCTTGAAGTGCATTCTTAATTTTTGTAATCGCTTCTATTCTGCCCCCTGAGGCCTGCAGCCACCTTGGCCGTGGACCCGCGGCAGGGTCCCCCGAGGTGTCTAGTTTGTGGGCCCTCGGACAAAGATTTTAACAGATTTGCAGAGGCTTGTGCTATTTTCACAATCAGGAATTGCTTCCAGAGATGCTAAGTTAGGGGTAAGCGTTAGCATCCTTCCTCTGATAGATCTCACGTGTTTTGTGACGGTGGTTTTATACCTCCATGAGGTCAGAGGTCACATCACATCACTGTGTCCTAACAGGCCCGCCATTACCATTTAGATGTTTTGCAGATCATCTTCCCGTTTCCTAGCTATTATTTGCCATCCGAAGGGACAGATGGGCCTCAGAATGCCGTCTTCTCGGCTAACGGTGCCGAACGGAAGAGTTCTGACCTCCTACATGCGCCTATCTGAGGTGGCATTTCCCCCACAAGCATCACTTTTCCGAGAGCCACCTTAACTCTTGGGGTCCCTTGTTGGCTTTAGCCCGTCTGATATTTCAGTAATAACGGAAGCCACCGCTCATGGTTCTTTGCTCTCTTCCTCGTGTCCCATCTTCTTCTAGATCCAGAACAGTACAAGCACCCGAGTTCGTTTGGAGGTCAAGGAACGAGAAGAGCTCCCACATTTCAGGCTGAACTTCCAGAGGTCAGGCCTCATATGCCTCAAAGTTCCACCCGTATGAGCGTCTCGCACCCTTGACCAGTGGCAGAGGCGGCCTTCACAAACCAGCGTTTACTCGGGCATTTGCTGCTTTTAGGCCAAGAGGCCGGATTCTATCCTGAGCTTCCATAGGTGCGTCTCCCTTTAGAGCCGTTGTCTCACTTTGCAGATGTGGGACTCTGTTGTCACCCCCCCCTTCCAACCTGCCACTTGGGGCCTCTTTTAAGCCTCTGGGGTCTTTCTCCCTCTTCCTTTCACCATCCATCTTCTCCCACGAGAAAAACATAGTCTAGAAGCCAGAAAGTTAGAAGTGCTGATAACAGACCCTGCCTTAGTTTGGACAGCTCAAAAGTACCAGCTGAAGATCAAAAGCTCAGGAAACCCCCCTTTGCTCCAAGTTCCCTTCTTCCCCTGGGCTACTGTCTACGTCTGGCTCCTTCAGGCACTCGGTGGCAGACACCCAGGGTTATTAATCATGCTAAGTGGGCAAAGGCCCTTCCTCTAGGTTGCAGATATGGAAAACAAAATCCACACTTTCTCTTTGGAGGGTGTAAAGGGTTGAGGAAAATAAGCTATAACGTCTTAAATTATTTGAGATGATTATAACGAGTCATCCCCCCTGATAGAATAAAGGAAAGTTATATATGTGTATATATATATATATATATATATATATATATTTAAGAAGAGTTAATATTATCAGTTGTATATTAAACAGTTTTAGAGAGATTTAATTGAAAGAACTAGAGTGCAGCTGGGATCTTCAGACTTGTCCTAACCTCTGACTTGTGGCGAGATCATCTTAAGGAGTAGCACAAGGTGTAAAAGACACCATCACTTTTGTTTTCAGGGCGTGTGAAATTAAGTTTCTGTTACACGGGCTTTGATTTCCTTTGCCATGTTCTTTTTACACCATTTTAGCCAAAAGTAAAGGATGTGCCTTCTTTTATGGATTATTTGGTACTATACAATCTCATCTCCTACCAGTGTATTTTCTGTTTGTTTTTTTAATTTATTAGTGCGTGCGTGCGTGGATGTAATTTTGACACACGTGCAGCTGTATACTGATGTACACACAAGGATCTGTCAGGGCAACAAATGGCTTTTATGTTTGGGAATGCAATTCTGGTTTATTCTTTTGCTCAGTTTTTTTTTTTTAATGAGAACTGGGTGGCCACGGGTGGGGTGGGGTTGAGGGTGTCGTCTGGTCACTCCTCTTTTCTCCAAGTACTGATCTCCAAAACACGTCTGGCACAACTATGAAATTTCTTTATTAAATTAAAAAATACTTTAAAAGAACAAAAAATGAAACGACCACGTGAATATATCTGTTGTAAAGAGAGATAAAAAAAAAAACACAAGCTGTATCTTAAAAGTATTCGAAGATTCTTATGCTGGATATATATGTGTAATATATATATGAAACATATATTTTTATTAAGTTATGGAACTTGTATCGTCTGTCCATTCTGTCAGAGCTATGCATCCTGATCCCAGCCTCCTCTTCCCTCCAACATCCCCACCTATCTGTATTGTTGTTATTATGAAAAAAACAATATTTGATGGCTTTTCCTGGTGCTGTAAAGAACTTTGCTTCTATTTAAAAGAAAAAAGCTGAGTGTGTGGTCTCCATTATTTAAATAAAGTGGGACCTCGGGGGTGGGGTGGGGGCTAGCACAGTCTTCCCAAGGAGCGTTACCGGGGGCTGCCAGGACCCCTGAGGGGTATCCCCTGCCTCTTATGTTCACCATTCATTTCAGGGAAGTGGGTGAGCCTATTGGGAAGGTGGGGCCAGGCCCTGGATGCCTTCCTGCAGATCTACAAGCCTTTGAGCGGGATCTTCCCCAGCGCAGTACCTGCGGAGTGGCCTCTTCTGTGCAGTGGTTAAGACTGGTGGTTTGGAGCAGTGGACTCTGATCTGGGCGCTCAGACTGGCAGAAGCCAAGGCGAAAAGGCGCTCTTTCCCCAGGACACAGCTGCCCTAGCAGAGCAGCTCAGAGCCCAGAGCTGAGACCTGCAAGAGCGCCTGTTTGGAGTGGTTTGGAGTGACGGAGGCTAATCTGGGGAACCGGGTCGGTTTCCCCGCTCCTCCACACGAAGCCAGCTGGGTGACCTTGGGCTAGTCACAGCTCTCTTACCGCTCTCTCAGCCCCACCTACCTAGAATCACAGAGTTGCAAGGTGGACCGCCAGGGTCATCTAGTCCAACCCCCCCCCTGCACAATGCAGGGAAATCACAACCACCCCCCACACCCCCAGTGACCGTGCCCAGGGGTGCCTGCTGTGGGGAGGGGGAAAGGGGACTGGGAGCCGCTTGGAGTCCTCCTGAAATGGTGGAGAAGGTCGGCCTGTCAACACCAGCTGCTTCCTCCTCCGTGCTGGGAATGAGGGAGGGGCTGCAAATTAAAGGGGTTAAATAAGGTGGGGGCGGCGCGGGGGTAGTTCCTCCATTGCGCCAA
>NC_079314.1:2500-7500 GCF_029931775.1 Euleptes europaea
GACCCAAAACCTAACCCTCACCCTAACCCTAACCCTAACCCTAACCCTAACCCTAACCCTAACCCTAACCCTAACCCTAACCCAAACCGAACCCTAACCTAACCCTAACCCTGACCAAACCCTAACCTAACCCTAACCCTAACCCTAACCCAACCAAAACCCGAACCCGAACCCGAACCCGAACCCGAACCCTAACCATAATCAAGCGCTACCCAAACCTGACCCTGACCATGACTCTGACCCTGACCAAACCCTAATGCTAACCCTAACCCTAACCCCTAACCCTAACCCCTAACCCTAACCCCTAACCCTAACCACTAACCCCTAACCCTAACCCTAAACCCAAACCCTACCCCGACCCCTACCCCTACCCCTAATACCAAACCCTGACCCTGATCCAGACCCTAACCCTAACCAAACCCTAACCCTAACCCTAACCCTAACCCTAACCAAACCCTAAAACTAACCCTAACCCCAAACCCTGACCCTAACCATAACCCTAACCCTAAACCAACCCTAACCCTAACCCTTTCCCTAAACCTCACCCTAACCCAACCCTAACATTAACCCCAAACCCTAACCCTAACCCTAACCCAACCCTAACCCTAACCCAACCCTAACCCTAACCCTAACCCTAAAACGAACCCTAACACAAACCCTAACACCAAACCCGTACCCTGACCCGGACCCCAAACCCTTTCCCTGACCCTAACCATACCCAAACCCGGACCCTGACCCTAACCCTAATCCCAAACCCTGATCCTAACCCTAACTCTAACCATAACCAAACCCTAACGCTAACTGAACTCTAACCCTAACCCTAACCCTAACCCTAACCCTAACCCTAACCCTAACCCTAACCCTAACCCTAACCCTAAACCGAACCCTAACCCTAATCCAAACCCTGACCCTTACCCTAACCCCAAACCCTGCCCCTGCCCCTGCACCTTACCCTAAACATAACCATAACCCAAACCCAAACCCTGACCCTGACCCTGACCCTGTCCCTAAACCTCACCCTAACCCAACCCTAACCCTAACCCCAACCCTGACACTGACCCTAACCCTGATCCTGATCCTGATCCTGATCCTGATCCTGACCGTAACCCTAACCCTAACCGCAAACCCTGACCCTGACCCTGACCCTGACCCTGACCCTAACCCTAACCCAACCCTAACCCTAACCCAAACCCTGACCCTGATCCTGACCCTAACCCTAACCCAACCCTAACTCTAACCGAACTCTAACTCTAACCCTAACCCTAACCCTAACCCAAACCCAAACCCTAACCCCAAACCCTGTTTCTCACCCTGACCCTAAACTTAACCCTAATCCCAAACCCTGACCCTGATCCTGACCCTAACCCAAACCCTAACCCAACCCAAACGCTAACTGAACTCTAACCTAACGTCTAACGCTAACCCTAACCCTAAATCTAACCTTAACCCTAACCCTAACCCTAACCCTGACCCTGACCCTGACCCTGACCCTGACCCTAACACAACCCTAACGCGAACTGAACTCTAACCCTAACCCTAACCCTAACACGAAACCTAAACCGAACCCTAACCCAAACCCTAACCCTAACCCTGACACTGACCCTGACCCTAACCCTAACCCTAACCGTAACCCTAACCCTAACCCAACCCTAACCCTAAGTCTAACCCTAACCCTAATCCCAAACCCTGACCCTGATCCTGACCCTAACTCTAACTCTAACCATAACCCAACCCTAACGCTAACTGAACTCTAACCCTAACAATTACCCTAACCCTAAACTGAACCCTAACCCAAACCCTGACCCTGACCCTAACCCTGACCCTGACCCAGACCCTAACCCCAAACCCTGTCCCTGACCCTGACCCTTACTCTAACCATAACCCAAACCCTGACCCTGACCCTGTTCCTAAATTTCACCCTAACCCAACCCTAACCCCAAACCCTGATCCTGACCCTAACTCTAACCCTAACCCTAACCCTAAACCTAACCCAAACCTAACCCTAACCCTAACTCTAACTCTAACCCTAACCCTATCCCCAAACCCTGACCCTGACCATGACCATGACCCTGACCTAACCCTAACCCTAACCCTGACCCTAACCCAACCCGAATGCGAACGCGAACGCGAACCCGAACCCAAACCCTAACCCTAACCCAAAACCTAACCCTAACCCTAACCAAACCCTAACCCCAAACCCAAACCCTGACCCTGACCCTGACCAAACCCTAACCCTAACCCTAACCCTAACCCTAACCCTAACCCTAACCCAAACCAAACCCTAACCCTAACCCTAACCCTAACCCTAACCCTAACCCTAACCCAACCATAACCCAAACCCTAACCCTAACCCTAACCATAACCCTAACCCTAATCCCAAACTCTGACCCTGATCCTGACCCTGACCCTGACCCTAACCCTAACCCAACCGTAACCCTACCCCTACCCCTACCCCTACCCCTACCCCTACCCCTACCCCTACCCCTAATCCAAACCCTGACCCTGATCCTGACCCTAACCCTAACCCTAACCCTAACCCTAACCACACCTAACCCTAACCCTAACCAAACCCTAACACTAACCCTAACCCCAAACCCTGACCCTAACCCTAACCCTAACCCTAACCCAAAACCTAAACCGAACCCTAACCAAAACCCTAACCCTAACCCTAACCCTGACCCTGACCCTAACCCAAACCCTAACCCTAACCCTAACCCAACCCTAACCCTAAGTCTAACCCTAACCCTAACCCTAATCCCAAACCCTGACCCTGACCCAGACCCTAACCCCAAACCCTGTCCCTGACCCTGACCCTTACTCTAACCATAACCCAAACCCTGACCCTGACCTGTTCCTAAATTTCACCCTAACCCAACCCTAACCCCAAACCCTGATCCTGACCCTAACTCTAACCCTAACCCTAACCCTAAACCTAACCCAAACCTAACCCTAACCCTAACTCTAACTCTAACCCTAACCCTATCCCCAAACCCTGACCCTGACCATGACCATGACCCTGACCTAACCCTAACCCTAACCCTGACCCTAACCCAACCCGAATGCGAACGCGAACGCGAACCCGAACCCAAACCCTAACCCTAACCCAAAACCTAACCCTAACCCTAACCAAACCCTAACCCCAAACCCAAACCCTGACCCTGACCCTGACCAAACCCTAACCCTAACCTAACCCTAACCCTAACCCTAACCCAAACCAAACCCTAACCCTAACCCTAACCCTAACCCTAACCCTAACCCTAACCCAACCATAACCCAAACCCTAACCCTAACCCTAACCATAACCCTAACCCTAATCCCAAACTCTGACCCTGATCCTGACCCTGACCCTGACCCTAACCCTAACCCAACCGTAACCCTACCCCTACCCCTACCCTACCCCTACCCCTACCCCTACCCCTACCCCTAATCCCAAACCCTGACCCTGATCCTGACCCTAACCCTAACCCTAACCCTAACCCTAACCACACCCTAACCCTAACCAAACCCTAACACTAACCCTAACCCCAAACCCTGACCCTAACCCTAACCCTAACCCTAACCCAAAACCTAAACCGAACCCTAACCAAAACCCTAACCCTAACCCTAACCCTGACCCTGACCCTAACCCAAACCCTAACCCTAACCCTAACCCAACCCTAACCCTAAGTCTAACCCTAACCCTAACCCTAATCCCAAACCCTGACCCTGACCCAGACCCTAACCCCAAACCCTGTCCCTGACCCTGACCCTTACTCTAACCATAACCCAAACCCTGACCCTGACCCTGTTCCTAAACTTCACCCTAACCCAACCCTAACCCCAAACCCTGATCCTGACCCTAACTCTAACCCTAACCCTAACCCTAACCCTAAACCTAACCCAAACCTAACCCTAACCCTAACTCTAACACTAACCCTAACCCTAACCCTAACCCTATCCCCAAACCCTGACCCTGACCATGACCATGACCCTGACCTAACCCTAACCCTAACCCTAACCCTGACCCTAACCCAACCCGAATGCGAACGCGAACCCAAACCCTAACCCTAACCCAAAACCTAACCCTAACCCTAACCAAACCCTAACCCCAAACCCAAACCCTGACCCTGACCCTAACCCTAACCCTAACCCTAAACCGAACCCTAACCCTAATCCAAACCCTGACCCTTACCCTAACCCCAAACCCTGCCCCTGCCCCTGCACCTAACCCTAAACATAACCGTAACCCAAACCTAAACCCTGACCCTGACCCTGTCCCTAAACCTCACCCTAACCCAACCCTAACCCTAACCCCAACCCTGACACTGACCCTAACCCTGATCCTGATCCTGATCCTGATCCTGACCCTAACCCTAACCCTAACCCTAACCCCAAACCCTGACCCTGACCCTGACCCTGACCCTAACCCTAACCCAACCCTAACCCTAACCCTAACCCCAAACCCTGACCCTGATCCTGACCCTAACCCTAACCCAACCCTAACTCTAACCGAACTCTAACTCTAACCCTAACCATAAGGCTAACCCAAACCCAAACCCTGACCCTAACCCCAAACCCTGTTTCTCACCCTGACCCTAAACTTAACCCTAATCCCAAACCCTGACCCTGATCCTGACCCTAACCCAAACCCTAACCCAACCCAAACGCTAACTATGAACTCTAACCCTAACGTCTAACGCTAACCCTAACCCTAAATCTAACCTTAACCCTAACCCTAACCCTAACCCTAACCCTGACCCTGACCCTGACCCTGACCCTAACACAACCCTAACGCGAACTGAACTCTAACCCTAACCCTAACCCTAACACGAAACCTAAACCGAACCCTAACCCAAACCCTAACCCTAACCCTGACGCTGACCCTGACCCTAACCCTAACCGTAACCCTAACCCTAACCCAACCCTAACCCTAAGTCTAACCCTAACCCTAATCCCAAACCCTGACCCTGATCCTGACCCTAACTCTAACTCTAACCATAACCCAACCCTAACGCTAACTG
>NC_079314.1:4070000-4075000 GCF_029931775.1 Euleptes europaea
GAATGATTAACATGTTTAATCATGTATATAAACATGTTTAAGACTAATGATATCTAGCCTTATATGATATTTTAAGGCTTTGCAAGCAAAAAGCATATCTATAATGTAAATAAATGTTTTTTTAATACTTCTACTCTTGTCCAGTATTATAAATTTATTGGCGTGTTCAAGAGATTTTCTAGGAACCATAACAAGTTTCTAGGAACCGTTGATTTCGGTCTAGTGGGGTCTCGCTGAATAAGATAACATATCCCTTCACAGGAAGGGATCCTTTCTAAGAATGTAGGCACTAAACGGCCTGAACTGTGACTACCCTGACCTTGACCCTGACACAGACCCTGACCCTGACCCTAAACCTAACCCCAACCCTAAACCGAAACCGAACCCTAACCCTAACCCTAACCCTAACCCTAACCCTAACCCTAACCCTAACCCTAACCCTAACCCTAAACCAGCCTTAACTCTAACCCTAACTCTAACCCTAACCCAAAATCCTAACCCTAACCCTAACCCTAACAATAACCCTAACCCTAACCCTGACCCTGACCCTAACCCTAACCCTAACCTTAACCCTAACCCCAACCCCAAACCATACCCATAACCCTGTAAGCTCCTGACCCTTCGAACCAGAAATCACCACAGAGTTATATAGAATCCAAGCAGATGGCTTTTACTGGTCAAAAAGGCAATACAGTGCATACAGGGAACTATGGCAGCTATGAGAGTCTCACTAGCTGAACGATAATATAAAGCAGTAAATGGCGGGAGATTACAAAGCACCAGCAACGCATAAACAGAGTACACTTTCCCAGGAGTAGCATTCCCAGGCCTTGGTATGTGTGGTCGACCTTGAGGCTAGACAGTACAGCACAGACACAGAAACAATACTGAAACCGAGATAGCAGCCTGACATCCTGCTCCCCTTAAGGCCCCCTCCCAGTCTGTAAGGGGGCTGGTTTTGCCGGGTAGGCAGTGTGAAAGGCATTGACGAGTTTGGGGGCGGAGACATCTTGTGCGCGAACCCATTCGTTGTAGGCAGGGGGGAAGTGTTTCCAACGGACCAAGTACTGTAGGTTTCCATGGTGAATATGAGAATCAAGGATTTTGGAGACTTCGAAGTGCTCCTCCCCCCCCCACCATAATGGGCTTTTCGGGAGGCGGATCGGGATGCCACTGTGGAGAAGCAGTATGGGGCTTCAGGAGGCTAATGTGTAAAACGGGGTGCACACGCCTCAGGGTTTTGGGGAGAGCTAGCTCCACTGTGACCGGATTTATGATCCGTGTGATGGGGAATGGGCCAATGAATTTAGCATTGAGCTTAGGGCACGGACGGGTGGAACGTAGATTTTTAGTGGAAAGGTAGACCATTTTACCCACTCGCAGGTCACCCCCGGGGGAACGATGTTTGTCGGCTTGTGCTTTGTATTTGCGCTTGGCTCGATCGAGATTGCTAACGAGCCAGGGCCAGGTGGTACGGAGGGTGTGTGCCCAGGAGGCAACGTCAGGGTCTCCCTCCCCCTCCCCATTATTTCCGGGAGTAACAGGACTGAAATCCTGTCCATACACTGCATAGAATGGGCTAAAACCTGTAGATTGATGTACAGCATTATTGTAGGCATATTCTGCAAAAGGTAACAGTTCCACCCAGTTATCTTGGTGGTAGTTGACATAACAGCGTAAATAACATTCAAGTACAGCATTAACACGTTCAGTTTGACCATCTGTTTGAGGATGGTATGCAGTAGACAATCCTTGTTCCACCCCCACCAACTTGAGAAATGCTTTCCAAAACTTAGAAACAAAACCACTGCCGCGGTCACAGATTATTTTGGGCGGAAACGAATGTAACCTGAAGATATGTGTCACGAAGAGGCGGGCCAACTTTTGAGCAGAGGGGATCCCTGCGCATGGAACTAAATGGATCTGTTTGGAAAACAAATCAGTAACAACCCATAAGACAGTTTTTCCCCCGCTGAGAGGGAGATCAGTCATAAAGTCCATAGCAATCACTTCCCATGGTCTGTTGGGTATTTCAAGAGGTTGCAGTAGACCTGGGGGTTTGCCCTGTGATCGTTTCATTGTGGCGCAAACAGGACAGCTGCGAATAAAAGAATCAACATCGGACTGCATACCCCCCCACCAAAATTGTCTGCGCAATAAGTGGAGAGTCTTTAGGAATCCAAAGTGTCCAGCTGTTTTTATTCCATGAGCTAAGTGCAAAACGTCTTTTCGGAGTGCTTTGGGTACATATAATTTTGAGTCTTTGTACCAAGAGCCCCCCTGTTCTATTACACCAGGGGGTAGGGAGTGATTAGAGCGTTCTAAAAGGCAGTGGTCCCGAAGAGTATTCAACAAGGATTCGGAGATGGGAACCTTGGCGGGTACCCCCTCCCCCGCTACAGTGGTCTTAGGAACTGTTATGGGGGTAATGCTTACGTGCGGTGGTGCGCAGATTGCAGGCGGCAGGGCAGCCGGTGGGGTTGGGGGGGTGGAATCGGTTCGTTGGTGTTGTGGGGACGGCTGGGTAGCCGATCGGGTTGGAGGAGCTGGAGAGCTGGATCTGGGGTGCTGTTGCTGAGATCGAGTTTGTACGGCCAGTACAGGAAGGGCTCCCCTTTGCGTAGGGGTGAACAGAGAGTCGGTTGGCCTCTCAAGTTTTATCGGGTATTGCGGCAACCGGGAGAGGGCATCTGCGAGAACGTTTTGTTTCCCAGGAACATGCTTTAGGACGAAACGAAACTGAGCGAAGAATTCCGCCCAACGTTGTTGTTTCGCTGATAGTTTATGGGACCCCGTGAGGGCAGCTAGATTCTTGTGATCGGTCCAAACCTCGAAGGGGATTTTGGACCCTTCTAAGAATTGTCTCCATAGAGTCAATGCATGGTGAACTGCCGCTGCCTCTTTCTCCCAAATGGGCCAGTTCAATTGTGCGTGCGCAAATTTTCTCGAAAAGTAAGCGCAAGGGTGAAGGAGACCATCCGGACCTTTCTGGAGGAGGGCCCCTCCCATAGCTACATCGGAGGCATCGACTTGCACAATAAACATTTGGTTTGGGTCCGGGTGCTGTAGTACGGGTTCGGATGTGAAGAGGCGTTTGAGGGCTACAAACGCGGCTTGGCATTGATTAGTCCACAGGATTTTTGCGGAGGGTGAGGTCGCCGCGTTTGCTTTCCCTTTAGTTTTTAGGAGATCAGTGATGGGTAGGGCCACTTGGGCGAAGTTAGGGATGAACCCTCGATAAAAGTTCGCATACCCCAGAAACTGTTGTACTTGCTTGCGGTTGGTGGGGGGAGTCCAATCGAGAACGGCTTGGACTTTGACAGGGTCCATGCGAAGACCTTGGTGGGAGATAACGTATCCTAAAAATGTGAGCTGGTTTTGATGAAACTCGCATTTAGCCAGTTTTGCAAAGAGTTGGTGGTCGCGCAGGCGCTGCAGAACCTCTCGGACCAGAATTACATGCTCTTCCATGGTTTTTGAATAAATAAGAATGTCATCCAAATAAACCACCACCACGCGATACAGTAAGTCATGAAGGATTTCATTGATAAGTTGCATGAAGACCCCCGGGGCCCCTTTTAACCCGAATGGCATTACGAGGAATTCATACATTCCGAAACAGCTAGAGAAGGCAGTGAGGTGCTCATCCCCTTCTCGGATGCGGACTTGGTAGTAAGCTTCCACCAAGTCTAACTTGGAGAATACCCGGCCCTCCTGTAACTGTTCCAAAATATCAGAAATTAATGGGATAGGATAGGCATTGGTTTGGGTAATCGCATTGAGTTTTCTGAAGTCAATGCATAGACGAAGGTCGCCCTCCTTCTTTCGGATGAAAAACGCGGGGGCCGAGTTCGGGGCATTCGATGGGCGAATGAACCCTCTGGCGAGGTTTTTGTCTAGGAAGTCCCGGAGGACAGTGCGCTCGGAAGCGCTCATAGGGTAAATTTTGCTTTTGGTTAAAGTGCAGTCCTTGACCACCTCAATTGCACAGTCCGAGATCCGGTGGGGGGGCAAGGCATCACATTCTTTAAGGTCGAAGACATCCGAAAAGTCCCGATATACGTTAGGTAGGATTGGAGGTGCTGGGACCTCGGAGGTTAATGCTGGGACGGGCGGATATAACAGCGCAAAGTTCTTCCGGTGTTGGTCGCACATGGGACTAGCGAAGGAGTTGGTGTTTGTTTCCCAGTTAATACTGGGACAATGTCCTTTAATCCAGTTAATACCCAAGACTACTTCAAATCGGATAGGGGCTATAGTGAAGTCTACTTGCTCCCAGTGGGAGCCAATTCCCATTGCCACCCCTATGGTGCGGTGATCGACTGGACCTCCCTGGAAATGGCTCCCGTCCATTTGGGCGAATTGGACAGGGGCGGATAAAGCCTCAGATTCGGCTTTGAGTGCAGCAAAGGTTGCTTCGCTTATGAGAGTGCGACAGCAACCGGAGTCGATGAGTGCTTTAACGGGTAGTTGGGGGCCACCGTTAAGGTGTTGTAAAACTGCATCCACGTAGATGGTGGAGTCCACTTCTTTGATTTTGGTAGGAGCATTCGGTTTCGCAGGAGGATCTGCAGAGGTCTGTGGAGACGCTCCACTCACCACAGACCGGATCCATTTTTTGACAAGTCGAGGGGAGATTCCAGGTTTAAGGCTGGAGAATTCCATGGGTTTTCCTCATCCGAAGAGGGAAAGTTGTCCCCCAATGGGGCACTTGTAATCCGAGACCCGGCGGGGTCGTTCGTAGTAGGCAGGGAGGCTGGGTCTCCAGCATGGAGTGCAGAGGGTGTGGGCCTTCCCGGAGCTGCGCTGCGGGTGGCCGCGGTGCCTCTGCGTGGTGGACGACCTCTGGCTCGGATTATCGTGCTGGGACGAAGTAATTCAGGACGGTGCGGGCAAACAGCTGCAAAGTGGCCCATTTCTCCGCAAGTAAGACAGGCGCCTCTCTGAAATCGGGCTTCACGTTCCTGAGGCGGACGTGGAGGATTTCGTGGAACGGGCGG
>NC_079314.1:4091103-4101103 GCF_029931775.1 Euleptes europaea
TCTAACCCTAACCCTAACCCTAACCCTAACCCTAACCCTAAACCCTAACACTAACGCTAACACAAACACTAACCCTAACCCTAACCCTAACCCTAACCCTAACCCTAACCCAACTCTAACCCGAACCCTAACCCTAACCCTAACCCTAACCCTAATTCAACCCTCTCTGACCCTAACCCTAACCCTAACTTTAACCCTAACCCTAACCGTAATTAAACGCTAACCCTAACCCTAACAATAACCCTAAACCCTAATCGTAACCCTAAACGTAACCCAACCATACCCCTAACCCTAACCCTAACTCTAACTCTAACCCTAACCCTAACCCTAACCCAAAATACTAACCCTAACCCTAACCCTAACCCTGACCCTGACCCTAACCCTAACCCTAACCTAACCCTAACCCTAACCCTAACCCTAATCTCTAACCGTAACTTTAATCTAACCCTAACCCTAACCCTAACCCTAACCCTAACCCTAATTCAACACTAACCCTTACCCAGACCCTAACCCTAACACTAAACCTAACCCTTACCCTAACACTAACCCGAACCCGAACCCGAACCCTAACCCTAACTCTAAACCCTAATCCTAACGCTAACGCTAACGCTAATACTAACCCTAACCCTAACCCAACTCTAACCCTAACCCTAACCCTAAACCTAACCCTAACCCTAATTCAACCCTCTCTGACCCTAACCTCTAACCCTAACTTTAACCCTAACCCTAACCCTAATTCAACCCTGACCCTAACGCTAACAATAACTTTAAACCCTAATCCTAACCCTAACCCTAACCCAACCATACACCTAACCCTAACCCTAACCCTAACCCTAACCCTAACCCAACCATACCCCTAACCCTAACCCTAACCCTAACCCTAACCCTAACCCTAACCCTAACCCTAACCCTAACCCTAACCCTAACCCTAACCCTAACCCTAACCCTAACCCTAACAATAATTCAACCCTAACTCTGACCCTAACCTCTCACCCTAACTTTAACCCTAACCCTAACCCTAATTCAACCCTAACCCTAACCCTAACACTAAAACCCTAACCCTAACTCTAAACCCTAACCCAGACCCTAACCCTAACACTAAACAAAACCCTTACCCTAACCCTAACCCTAACCCGAACCCGAACCCGATCCCGAACCCGAACCCGAAACCAAATTCAACCCTAACCGTAACCCTAAAACCTAAAACCTAACCCAAATCCGAACCCGAACCCGAACCCGAACGCGAACCCGAACCCTAACCATAACCCTAACCCTAACCCTAACCCTAAAGCCTAACCCTAACCCTAACCCTTAAACCTATTCCAACCCTAACCCTAAACCCTAACCCAAACCCTAATCCTAACACTAAACCTAACCCTAACCCTAATCCTAACCCTAATTCAACCCAAACCGTAACCCTAAACCCAAACCCTAACCCTAACCCTAACCCTAACCCTAACCCTAACCCTAACCCTAACCCTAACCCTAACCCTAACCCTAACCCTAACCCTAATTCAACCCTAACTCTGACCATAACCTCTCACCCTAACTTTAACCCTAACCCTAACCCTAATTCAAACCTAACGCTAACACTAACACTAAACCCTAACCCTAACCCTAACTATAAACCCTTACCCAGACCCTAACCCTAAAACTAAACCTAACCCTTACCCTAACCTTAACCCGAACCCGAACCCGAACCCGAACCCAAACCCAAACCCAACGCTAACCCTAACCCTAACCGAACCCGAACCCGAACCCGAACCCAAACCCGAACCCTAATTAAACCCTAAACGTAACCCTAAACCCTAAACCCTAAACCCTAACCCAAATCCGAACCCATACCCGAACCCGAACCCGAAACCGAAACCGAAACCGAACCCGAACCCGAACCCGAACCCGAACCCGAACCCGAACCCGAACCCGAACCCTAACCCTAACCCTAACCCTAACCCTAACGCTAACGCTAACGCTAACGCTAACGCTAACACTAACCCTAATATTAACCCTAACCCAACTCTAACCCTAACCCTAACCCTAAACCTAACCATAACTCTAACCCTAACCCTAATTCAACCCTCTATGACCCTAACCACTAACCCTAACTTTAACCCTAACCATAACCCTTATTCAACCCTGACCCTAACGCTAACAATAACCCTAAACCCTAATCGTAACCCTAACCCTAACCCAACCATACCCTAACCCTAACGCTAACCCTAACCCTAACCCTAACTCGAAAACTAACCCTAACCCTAACCCTAACCCTAACCCTAATCCTAACCTTAACCCTAACCCCAACCCCAACTCTAACCCTGACACTAACCCTAACCCTAACCCTAACCCTAACCGTAACCCTAACCCTAACCCTAACCCTAACCCTAACTCTAACCCTAACCCTAATTCAACCCTAACTCTGACCCTAACCTCTCACCCTCACTTTAACCCTAACCCTAACCCTAATTCAACCCTAACCCTAACCCTAACACTAAACCTTAATCCTAATTCTAAACCCTAACCCAGACCCTAACCCTAACCCGAACCCGAACCCGAACCCGAACCCGAACCCGAACCCGAAACCTAATTCAACCCTAACCGTAACCCTAAAACCTAAAACCTAAAACCTAACCCAAATCCGAACCCGAACCCGAACCCGAACCCGAACCCGAACCCGAACCCTAACCCTAACCCTAACCCTAACCCTAACCCTAACCCTAAACCCTAACCCTAACCCTAACCCTTAAACCTATTCCAACCCTAACCCTAAACCCTAACCCAAACCCTAACCCTAACACTAAACCTAACCCTAACCCTAACCCTAATTCAACCCTAACCGTAACCCTAAACCCTAAACACTAACCCGAACCGGAACCCTAACCCTAACCCTAACCCTAACCCTAACCCTAACCCTAATTCAACCCTCTCTGAACCTAACCTCTAACCCTAACTTTAACCCTAACCCTAACCCTAATTCAACCCTGAACCTAACGCTAACAATAACCCTAAACCCAAACCCTAACCCTAACCCAAACCCTAACCCTAACCCTAACCTTAACCCTAACCCTAACCCTAACCCTAACCCTAACCCTAACCCTAACCCTAACCCTAACCCTAACCCTAACCCTAATTCAACCCTAACTCTGACCATAACCTCTCACCCTAACTTTAACCCTAACCCTAACCCTAATTCAACCCTAACCCTAACACTAACACTAAAACCTAACCCTAACCCTAACTCTAAACCCTAACCCAGACCCTAACCCTAACACTAAACCTAAACTTTACCCTAACCCTAACCCGAACCCGAACCCAAACCCGAACCCAACCCTAACCTAACCCGAACCGAACCCGAATCCGAACCCGAACCCGAACCCGAACCCGAACCCGAACCCGAACCCTAATTAAACCCTAACCGTAACCCTAAACCCTAAACCCTAAACCCTAACCCAA
The DNA here is from genome assembly GCF_029931775.1 of Euleptes europaea. Classification (NCBI taxonomy): domain Eukaryota; kingdom Metazoa; phylum Chordata; class Lepidosauria; order Squamata; family Sphaerodactylidae; genus Euleptes; species Euleptes europaea. The sequence continues at coordinate 4,094,554 of NC_079314.1, forward strand.
ATCCGAACCCATACCCGAACCCGAACCCGAACCCGAAACCGAAACCGAACCCGAAACGGAACCCTAACGCTAACGCTAACGCTAACGCTGACACTAACCCTAACACTAAACCAAACCCGAACCCGAACCCGAACCCGAACCCGAACCCGAAACCTAATTCAACCCTAACCGTAACCCTAAAACCTAAAACCTAACCCAAATCCGAACCCGAACCCGAACCCGAACCCGAACCATAACCCTAACCCTAACCCTAACCCTAAACCCTAACCCTAACCCTAATCCTTAAACGTATTCCAACCCTAACCCTAAACCCTAACCCAAACCCTAACCCTAACACTAAACCAACCCTAACCCTAACCCTAATTCAACCCTAACCGTAACTCTAAACCCTAAACCCTAACCCAAACCAGAACCTGAACCCGAACCCGAACCCGAACCCGAACCCGAACCCGAACCCGAACCCTAACCCTAACCCTAACCCTAACCCTAACCCTAACCCTAAACCTAACCCTAATTCAACCCTCTCTGAACCTAACCTCTAACCCTAACTTTAACCCTAACCCTAACCCTAATTCAACCCTGACCCTAATGCTAACAATAACCCTAAACCCTAACCCTAACCCTAACCCTAACCCTAACCCTAACCCTAACCGGAACCCTAACCCTAACCCTAACCCTAATTCAACCCTAACTCTGACCATAACCTCTCACCCTAACTTTAACCCTAACCCGAACCCTAATTCAACCCTAACCCTAACACAAACACTAAACCCTAACCCTAACCCTAACTCTAAACCCTAACCCAGACCCTAACCCTAACACTAAACCTAACCCTTACCCTAACCCGAACCCGAACCCGAACCCGAACCCGAACCCGAACCCAACCCTAACCCTAACCCGAACCGAACCCGAACCCGAACCAGAACCCGAACCAGAACCCGAACCCGAACCCTAATTAAACCCTAACCGTAACCCTAAACCCTAAACCCTAACCCAAATCCGAACCCGTACCCGAACCCGAACCCGAACCCGAACCCTAACCCTAACGCTAACGCTAACGCTAACGCTAACGCTAACGCTAACACTAACACTAACCCTAATATTAACCCTAACCCAACTGTAACCCTAACCCTAACCCTAACCCTAACCCTAACCCTAACCCTAATTCAACCCTCTATGACCTTAACCTCTAACCGTGACTTTCAACCTAACCCTAACCCTAATTCAACCCTGACCCTAACGCTAACAATAACCCTAAACCCTAATCGTAACCCTAACCCTAACCCAACCATACCCCTAACACTAACCCTAACCCTAAACCTAACTCGAACCCTAACCCTAACCCTAACCCTAACCCTAACCCTAACCCTAACCTTAACCCTAACCCCGACCCTAACCCTGACCCTAACCCTAACCCGAACCCGAACCCGAACCCGAACCCGAACCCGAACCCGAACCCGAACCCGAACCCGAACCCGAACCCGAACCCGAACCCTAACCCTAATTACACCCTCACTCTGACCCTAACCTCCCACCCTAACTTTAACCCTAACCCTAACCTTAACCCTAACCCCGACCCTAACCCTGACACTAACCCTAACCCGAACCCGAACCCGAACCCGAACCCGAACCCGAACCCTAACCTAACCCTAACCCTAAACTCTAACCCTAACCCTAACCCTACCCCTATTCCAACCCTAACCCAGACCCTAACCCTAACACTTAATCTAACCCTAACCCTAACAACCTAACCCTAACCATAACCCTAACCCTAACCCTAACCCTAACCCTAACCCTAACTTTAACCTAACCCTAACCCTAACCCTACCCTAACCCTAACCCTAACCCTAACCCTAAACCCTAACCCTAACCCTAACCCTAACCCTAACCCTAACCCTTAACCCTATTCCAACCCTAACCCTAAACCCTAAACCCTAACCCAAATCCGAATCCGAACCCGAACCCGAACCCGAACCCGAACCCGAACCCGAACCTAACCCCAACCCCAACCCTAACCCCAACCCTAACCCTAACCCTAACCCTAACCCTAACCCTAACCCTAACTCTAACCCTAACCCTAACCCTAAACCCTAACCCTAACGCTAACACTAACACAAACCCTAACCCTAATCCTAACCCAACTCTATCCCTAACCCTAACCCGAACCCTAACCCTAATTCAACCCTCTCTGACCCTAACCTCTAACCCTAACTTTAACCCTAACCCTAACCCTAATTAAACCCTACCCTAACCCTAACAATAACCCTAAACCCTAATCGTAACCTAAACCTAACCCAACCATACCCCTAACCCTAACCCTAACTTTAACCCTAACCCTAACTCGAACCCTAACCCTAACCCTAACCCAAACCCTAACCCTAAAACTAACCCTAACCCTAACCCTAACCCTAACCCTAACCCTAACCCTAACCCTAACCCTAACCTCTAACCCTAACTTTAACCTAACCCGAACCCTAACCCTAACCCTAACCCTAAACCCTAACCCTAACCCTAAACCTAACCCTAACCCTAACCCTAACCCTAACCCTAACCCTAACCCTAACCCTAACCCTTAACCCTATTCCAACTCTAACCCTAAACCCTAAACACAAACCCTATCTCAAATCCGAACCCGAACCCGAACCCGAACCCGAACCCGAACCCGAACCCTAACCCTAACCCTAACCCTAACCCTAACCCTAACCCTAACCCTAACCCTAACCCTAACCCTAACTCTAAACCCTAACCCTTACCTTAACCCTAACCCTAACCCTAACCCTAAGCCTAAGCCTAAACCTAAGCCTAAGCCTAACCCTAACCCTAACCCTAAACCTAAACCTATCCCTATCCCAAAACTAACCATAACCCTAACCATACCCCAAACCCTAACCTTAACCTTAACCTTAACCGTAACTGTAACCCTAACCCTCACCCTCACCCTCACCCTAACCGTAACCCTAACCCTAACCCTAACCCTAACCCTAACCCTAACCCTAATCCTAACCCTAACCCTAACCCTAACCCTAACCCTAACCCTAACCCTAACCCTAACCCTTACACTCATTCAACCCTACCCCTAACCCTAACCCTAACCCTAACTCTAAACCCTAACCCTTACCTTAATTCTAACCCTAACCCTAACCCTAACCCTAACCCTAACCCTAACCCTAACCCTAACCCTACCCTAACCCTAACCCTAACCCTAACCCTTACCCTAACCCTAACCCAACCCTAACCCTAATCCTAATCCTAACCCTAGCCCTAACCCAACCCTAACCCTAACCATAAACCTAACCCTAACCCTAATCGTAACCGTAATTGAACCCTAACCCTGACCGTGACCTCTAACCCTAACTTTAACCTAACCTTAACCCTAACCCAACAATACCCCTAAAACCATAACTCTAACAATAACCCTATCCCTATCCCTATCCCTATCCCTATCCCTATCCCTATCCCTATCCCTATCCCTATCCCTAACCCTAACCCTAACCCTATTCCAACCATAACCCAGACCCTAACCCTAACACTTAACCTAACCCTAACCCTAACAACCTAACCCTAACCCTAACCCTAACCCTAACCCTAACCTCTAACCCTAACTTTAACCTAACCCTAACCCTAACCCTAACCCTAACCCTAACCCTAACCCTAACCCTAACCCTAACCCTAAACCCTAACCCTAACCCTAACCCTAACACTTAAGCCTATTCCAACCATAACCCTAAACCCTAAACCCTAAACCCTAACCCAAATCCGAACCCGAACCCGAACCCGAACCCGAACCCTAACCCTAACCCTAACCCTAACCCTAACCCTAACCCTAACCCTAACCCTAACCCTAACCCTAACCCTAACCCTAACCCTAAACCCTAACCATAACGCTAACACTAACACTAACCCTAACCCTAATCATAACACAACTCTAACCCTAAACCGAACCCTAACCCTAATTCAACCCTCTCTGACCCTAACCTCTAACCGTAACTTTAACCCTAACCTGAACCCTAATTCAACCCTACCCTAACCCTAACAATAAGCCTAAAACCTAATCGTAACCCTAAACCTAACCCAACCATACCCCTAACCCTAACCCTAACCCTAACCCTAACTTTAACCCTAACTCTAACCCTAACCCTAACCCTAACCCTAACCCTAACCCTAACCCTAACCCTAACCCTAACCCTAACCCAAACCCTAACCCTAACCCTAACCCTAACCCTAACCCTAACTTTAACCTAACCCTAACCCTAACCCTAACCCTAACCCTAACCCTAACCCTAACCCTAACCCTAACCCTAACCCATACCCCTAACCCTAACCCTAACCCTAAACCTTAACCCTATTCCAACACTAACCCTAAAACCAAACCCTAAACCAAATCCGAACCCAAACCCGAACCCGAACCCTAACCCTAACCTGAACCCTAACCCTAACCCTAACCCTAACCCTAACCCTAACATTAACCCTAACCCTAACCCTAACCCTAACCCTAACCCTAACCCTAAACCCTAACCCTAACGCTAACACTAACACTAACCCTAACCCTAACCCAACTGTAACCCTAACCCTAACCCGAACCCTAACCCTAATTCAACCCTCTCTGACCCTAACCTCTAACCCTAACTTTAACCCTAACCCTAATTAAACCCTAACCCTAACCCTAACCCTAACCCTAACCCTAACCCTAACCCAACTCTAACCCGAACCCTAACCCTAACCCTAACCCTAACTCTAACCCTAACCCTAACCCTAACTCGAACCCTAACTCGAACCCTAACCCTAACCCTAACCCTAACTCTAACTCTAACCCTAACCTTAACCTAAACCCTAACCCTAACCATAACCCTAACCCTAACCCTAACCCTAACCTCTAACCCTAACTTTAACCTAACCCTAACCCTAACCCTAACCCTAACCCTAACCCAACCATGCTTCTAACCCTAATCTTAACTCTAAACCCTAACCCTAACCCTAACCCTTAACCCTATTCCAACCCTAACCCTAAACCCTAAACCCTAAACCCTAACCCAAATCCGAACCCGAACCCGAACCCGAACCCGAACCCGAACCCGAACCAAAACCCGAACCCTAACCCTAACCCTAACCCTAACCCTAACCCTAACCCTAACCCTAACCCCTAACCCTAACGCTAACACTAACACTAACACTAACACTAACACTAACCCTAACCCTAACCCTAACCCTAATCCTAATCCTAATCCTAACCCAACTCTAACACTAACCCGAACCCGAACCCGAACCCTAATTCAACCCTCTCTGACCCTAACCTCTAACCCTAACTTTAACCCTAACCCTAACCCTAATTAAACCCTACCCTAACCCTAACAATAACCCTAAACCCTAATCGTAACCCTAAACCTAACTCAACCATACCCTAACCCTAACCCTAACTCTAACTCTAAGCCTAACCCTAACCCTAACTCGAACCCTAATCCTAATCCTAACCCAACTCTAACACTAACCCGAACCCGAACCCGAACCCTAATTCAACCCTCTCTGACCCTAACCTCTAACCCTAACTTTAACCCTAACCCTAACCCTAATTAACCCTAACCCTAACAATAACCCTAAACCCTAATCGTAACCCTAAACCTAACCCAACCATACCCCTAACCCTAACCCTAACTCTAACTCTAACCCTAACCCTAGCCCTAACCCTAACCCTAACCCTAACCCTAACCCTAACCCTAACCTCTAACCCTATCTTTAACCTAACCCTTACCCTAACCGTAACGCTAACCCTAACCCTAACCCTAACCCTAACCCTAAACCCTAACCTTAACCCTAACCCTAACCCTAACCCTTAACCCTATTCCAACCCGAACCTTAAATCCTAAACCCTAAACCCTAAGAGAAATCCGAACCCGAACTCGAACCCGAACCCTAACCCTAACCCTAACCCGAACCCTAACCCTAACCCTAACCCTAACCCTAACCCTAACCCTAACCCTAACCCTAACCCTAACCCTAACCCTAACCCTAAACCCTAATCCTAACGCTAACACTAACACTAACACTAACACTAACACTAACACTAACACTAACACTAACACTAACACTAACACTAACCCTAACCCAACTGTAACCCTATCCCGAACCCGAACCCTAACCCTAATTCAACCCTCTCTGACCCTAACCTCTAACCCTAACTTTAACCCTAACCCTAACCCTAATTAAACCCTAACCATAACCCTAACAATTACCCTAAACCCTAATCGTAACACAAAACATAACCCAACCATACCCCTAACCCTAACTCTAACCCTAACCCTAACCCTAACCCTAACCCTAACCATAACCCTAAACATAACCCTAACCCTAACCCTAACCCTAACCCTAACCTTAACCCTAACCCTAACCCTGACCCTAACCTCTAACCCTAACTTTAACCTAACCCTAACCCTAATCCTAAACTTAACCCTAACCCTAACCCTAACCCTAACCCTAACCCAACCATGCTTCTAACCCTAACCCTAACCCTAACCCTATCCCTAACCCTATCCCTAACCCTAAACCCTAACCCTAA
>NC_079314.1:4121103-4146103 GCF_029931775.1 Euleptes europaea
CCCTAACCCTAACCCTAAACCCTAACCCTAACCCTAACCCTAACCCTAACCCTAACCCTAACCCTAACCCTAACCCTAACCCTAACCCTAACCCTAACCCTAACCCTAACCCTAACCCTTAACCCTATTCCAACCCTAACCCTAAACCCTAAACACTAACCCAAATCCGAATCCGAACCCGAACCCGAACCCGAACCCGAACCCGATACCGAACCCTAAACCGAACCCTAACCCCAACCCTAACCCTAACCCTAACCCTAACCCTAACCCTAACCCTAACCCTAACCCTAACCCTAACCCTAACCCTAACCCTAAACCTAACGCTAACACTAACACAAACCCTAACCCTAACCCTAATCCTAACCCAACTCTATCCCTAACCCTAACCCGAACCTTAACCCTAATTCAACCCTCTCTGACCCTAACCTCTAACCCTAACTTTAACCCTAACCCTAACCCTAATTAAACCCTGCCCTAACCCTAACAATAAACGTAAACCCTAATCGTAACCTAAACCTAACCCAACCATACCCCTAACCCTAACCCTAACTTTAACCCTAACCCTAACTCGAACCCTAATCCTAACCCTAACCCTAACCCTAACCCTAACCCTAACCCTAACCCTAACCCTAACCCTAACCCTAACTTTAACCTAACCCGAACCCTAACCCTAACCCTAACCCTAACCCTAAACCCTAACCCTAACCCTAACCCTAACCCTAACCCTAACCCTAACCCTAACCCTAACCCTAACCCTTAACCCTATTCCAACCCTAACCCTAAACCCTAAACACAAACCCTATCCCAAATCCGAACCCGAACCCGAACCCGAACCCTAACCCTAACCCTAACCCTAACCCTAACCCTAACCCTAACCCTAACCCTAACCCTAACCCTAACCCTTAACCCTATTCCAACCCTAACCCTAAACCCTAAACACAAACCCTATCCCAAATCCGAACCCGAACCCGAACCCTAACCCTAACCCGATCCCGAACCCGAACCCGAACCCTAACCCTAACCCTAACCCTAACCCTAACCCTAACCCTAACCCTAACCCTAACCCTAACCCTAACCCGAACCCGAACCCGAACCCTAACCCGAACCCTAACCCTAACCCTGACCCTAATGCTAACCCTAACCCTAACCCTTACCCTCATTCAACCCTACCCCTACCCCTAACCCTAACTCTAAACCCTAACCCTTACCTTAACCCTAACCCTAACCCTAACCCTTAACCCTATTCCAACCCTAACCCTAAACCCTAAACACTAACCCAAATCCGAATCCGAACCCGAACCCGAACCCGAACCCGAACCCGAACCCGATCCCGAACCCTAAACCGAACCCTAACCCCAACCCTAACCCTAACCCTAACCCTAACCCGAACCCTAACCCTAACCCTAACCCTAACCCTAAACCTAACGCTAACACTAACACAAACCCTAACCCTAACCCTAATCCTAACCCAACTCTATCCCTAACCCTAACCCGAACCTTAACCCTAATTCAACCCTCTCTGACCCTAACCTCTAACCCTAACTTTAACCCTAACCCTAACCCTAATTAAACCCTGCCCTAACCCTAACAATAAACGTAAACCCTAATCGTAACCTAAACCTAACCCAACCATACCCCTAACCCTAACCCTAACCCTAACTTTAACCCTAACCCTAACTCGAACCCTAATCCTAACCCTAACCCTAACCCTAACCCTAACCCTAACCCTAACCCTAACCCTAACCCTAACCCTAACCCTAACCCTAACCCTAACTTTAACCTAACCCGAACCCTAACCCTAACCCTAACCCTAACCCTAAACCCTAACCCTAACCCTAACCCTAACCCTAACCCTAACCCTAAACCTAACCCTAACCCTAACCCTAACCCTAACCCTAACCCTTAACCCTATTCCAACCCTAACCCTAAACCCTAAACACAAACCCTATCCCAAATCCGAACCCGAACCCGAACCCTAACCCTAACCCTAACCCTAACCCTAACCCTAACCCTAACCCTAACCCTAACCCTAACCCTAACCCTAACCCTAACCCTAACCCTAACCCTTAACCCTATTCCAACCCTAACCCTAAACCCTAAACACAAACCCTATCCCAAATCCGAACCCGAACCCGAACCCTAACCCTAACCCGAACCCGAACCTGAACCCTAACCCTAACCCTAACCCTAACCCTAACCCTAACCCTAACCCTAACCCTAACCCTAACCCTAACCCTAACCCGAACCCGAACCCGAACCCGAACCCGAACCCTAACCCGAACCCTAACCCTAACCCTGACCCTAATGCTAACCCTAACCCTTACCCTCATTCAACCCTACCCCTACCCCTAACCCTAACTCTAAACCCTAACCCTTACCTTAACCCTAACCCTAACCCTAAGCCTAAGCCTAAGCCTAAGCCTAAACCTAAGCCTAAGCCTAAGCCTAACCCTAACCCTAACCCTAACCCTAACCCTAACCCTAACCCTAACCCTAAACCTTACCCTCATTCAACCCTACCCCTACTCCTAACCCTAACTCTAAACCCTAACCCTTACCTTAACCCTAAGCCTAAGCCTAAGCCTAAGCCTAAGCCTAAGCCTAAGCCTAAGCCTAAGCCTAACCCTAACCCTAACCCTAAACCTATCCCTATCCCAAAACTAACCATAACCCTAACCATACCCCAAACCCTAACCTTAACCTTAACCTTAACCGTAACCCTAACCCTAACCCTCACCCTCACCCTCACCCTCACCCTAACCGTAACCCTAACCCTAACCCTAACCCTAACCCTAACCCTAACCCTAACCCTAACCCTAACCCTAACCCTAACCCTTAACCCTATTCCAACCCTAACCCTAAACCCTAAACACTAACCCAAATCCGAATCCGAACCCGAACCCGAACCCAAACCCGAACCCGATCCCGAACCCTAAACCGAACCCTAACCCCAACCCTAACCCTAACCCTAACCCTAACCCTAACCCTAACCCTAACCCTAACCCTAACCCTAACCCTAACCCTAAACCTAACGCTAACACTAACACAAACCCTAACCCTAACCCTAATCCTAACCCAACTCTATCCCTAACCCTAACCCGAACCTTAACCCTAATTCAACCCTCTCTGACCCTAACCTCTAACCCTAACTTTAACCCTAACCCTAACCCTAATTAAACCCTGCCCTAACCCTAACAATAAACGTAAACCCTAATCGTAACCTAAACCTAACCCAACCATACCCCTAACCCTAACCCTAACTTTAACCCTAACCCTAACTCGAACCCTAATCCTAACCCTAACCCTAACCCTAACCCTAACCCTAACCCTAACCCTAACCCTAACCCTAACCCTAACTTTAACCTAACCCGAACCCTAACCCTAACCCTTAACCCTATTCCAACCCTAACCCTAAACCCTAAACACAAACCCTATCCCAAATCCGAACCCGAACCCGAACCCTAACCCTAACCCTAACCCTAACCCTAACGCTAACCCTTAACCCTATTCCAACCCTAACCCTAAACCCTAAACACAAACCCTATCCCAAATCCGAACCCGAACCCTAACCCTAACCCTAACCCTAACCCTAACCCTAACCCTAACCCTTAACCCTATTCCAACCCTAACCCTAAACCCTAAACACAAACCCTATCCCAAATCCGAACCCGAACCCGAACCCTAACCCGAACCCTAACCCTAACCCTAACCCTAACCCTAACCCTAACCCTAACCCTAACCCTAACCCTAACCCTAACCCTAACCCTAACCCTAACCCGAACCCGAACCCGAACCCTAACCCGAACCCTAACCCTAACCCTGACCCTGACCCTAATGCTAACCCTAACCCTAACCCTTACCCTCATTCAACCCTACCCCTACCCCTAACCCTAACTCTAAACCCTAACCCTTACCTTAACCCTAACCCTAACCCTAACTCTTAACCCTATTCCAACCCTAACCCTAAACCCTAAACACTAACCCAAATCCGAATCCGAACCCGAACCCGAACCCGAACCCGAACCCGATCCCGAACCCTAAACCGAACCCTAACCCCAACCCTAACCCTAACCCTAACCCTAACCCTAACCCTAACCCTAACCCTAACCCTAACCCTAACCCTAACCCTAACCCTAACCCTAAACCTGACGCTAACACTAACACAAACCCTAACCCTAACCCTAATCCTAACCCAACTCTATCCCTAACCCTAACCCGAACCTTAACCCTAATTCAACCCTCTCTGACCCTAACCTCTAACCCTAACTTTAACCCTAACCCTAACCCTAATTAAACCCTGCCCTAACCCTAACAATAAACGTAAACCCTAATCGTAACCTAAACCCAACCCAACCATACCCCTAACCCTAACCCTAACTTTAACCCTAACCCTAACTCGAACCCTAATCCTAACCCTAACCCTAACCCTAACCCTAACCCTAACCCTAACCCTAACCCTAACCCTAACCCTAACCCTAACCCTAACCCTAACCCTAACCCTAACTTTAACCTAACCCAAACAATAACCCTAACCCTAACCCTAACCCTAAACCCTAACCCTAACCCTAACCCTAACCCTAACCCTAAACCTAACCCTAACCCTAACCCTAACCCTAACCCTTAACCCTATTCCAACCCTAACCCTAAACCCTAAACACAAACCCTATCCCAAATCCGAACCCGAACCCTAACCCTAACCCTAACCATAACCCTAACCCTAACCCTAACCCTAACCCTAACCCTAACCCTAACCCTAACCCTAACCCTAACCCTAACCCTAACTTTAGCCTAACCCGAACCCTAACCCTAACCCTAACCCTAACCCTAAACCCTAACCCTAACCCTAACCCTAACCCTAACCCTAACCCTAACCCTAACCCTAACCCTAACCCTAACCCTTAACCCTATTCCAACCCTAACCCTAAACCCTAAACACAAACCCTATCCCAAATCCGAACCCGAACCCTAACCCTAACCCTAACCCTAACCCTAACCCTAACCCTAACCCTAACCCTAACCCTAACCCTAACCCTAACCCTAACCCTAACCCTAACCCTAACCCTTAACCCTATTCCAACCCTAACCCTAAACCCTAAACACAAACTCTATCCCAAATCCGAACCCGAACCCTAACCCTAACCCTAACCCGAACCCGAACCCTAACCCTAACCCTGACCCTAATGCTAACCCTAACCCTAACCCTTACCCTCATTCAACCCTACCCCTACCCCTAACCCTAACTCTAAACCCTAACCCTTACCTTAACCCTAACCCTAACCCTAAGCCTAAGCCTAAGCCTAAGCCTAAGCCTAAGCCTAAGCCTAAGCCTAAGCCTAACCCTAACCCTAACCCTAACCCTTACCCTCATTCAACCCTACCCCTACCCCTAACCCTAACTCTAAACCCTAACCCTTACCTTAACCCTAAGCCTAAGCCTAAGCCTAAGCCTAAGCCTAAGCCTAACCCTAACCCTAACCCTAACCCTAACCCTAAACCTATCCCTATCCCAAAACTAACCATAACCCTAACCATACCCCAAACCCTAACCTTAACCTTAACCGTAACCCTAACCCTAACCCTCACCCTCACCCTCACCCTAACCGTAACCCTAACCCTAACCCTAACCCTAACCCTAACCCTAACCCTAACCCTAACCCTAACCCTAACCCTTACCCTCATTCAACCCTACCCCTAACCCTAACCCTAACCCTAACTCTAAACCCTAACCCTTACCTTAATTCTAACCCTAACCCTAACCCTAACCCTAACCCTACCCTAACCCTAACCCTAACCCTAACTCTAAACCCTAACCCTTACCTTCATTCTAACCCTAACCCTAACCCTAACCCTAACCCTAACCTCTAACCCTAACTTTAACCTAACCCGAACCCAAACCCTAACCCTAACCCTAAACCCTAACTCTAACCCTAACCCTAACCCTAACCCTAACCCTAACCCTAACCCTAACCCTAACCCTAACCCTAACCCTAACCCTAACCCTAACCCTTAACCCTATTCCAACCCTAACCCTAACCCCTAAACACAAACCCTATCCCAAATCCGAACCCGAACCCGAACCCGAACCCGAACCCGAACCCGAACCCGAACCCTAACCCTAACCCTAACCCTAACCCTAACCCTAACCCTAACCCTAACCCTAACCCTAACCCTAACCCTAACCCTAACCCTAACCCTAACCCTAACCCTAACCCTAACCATTGCCCTTTTCAAACCCTAACCCTAAACCCTAAACACTAACCCAAATCCGTACCCGAACCCGAACCCGAACCCGAACCCGAACCCGAACCCTGACCCTAACCCTAACCCTAACCCTAACCCTAACCCTAACCCTAACCCTAACCCTAACCCTAACCCTAAACCCTAAAACTAACGCTAACACAAACACTAACCCTAACCCTAACCCTAACCCTAACCCTAACCCTAACCCAACTCTAACCCGAACCCTAACCCTAACCCTAACCCTAACCCTAATTCAACCCTCTCTGACCCTAACCCTAACCCTAACTTTAACCCTAACCCTAACCGTAATTAAACCCTAACCCTAACCCTAACAATAACCCTAAACCCTAATCGTAACCCTAAACGTAACCCAACCATACCCCTAACCCTAACCCTAACTCTAACTCTAACCCTAACCCTAACCCTAACCCAAAATACTAACCCTAACCCTAACCCTAACCCTGACCCTGACCCTAACCCTAACCCTAACCTAACCCTAACCCTAACCCTAACCCTAATCTCTAACCGTAACTTTAATCTAACCCTAACCCTAACCCTAACCCTAACCCTAACCCTAATTCAACACTAACCCTTACCCAGACCCTAACCCTAACACTAAACCTAACCCTTACCCTAACACTAACCCGAACCCGAACCCGAACCCTAACCCTAACTCTAAACCCTAATCCTAACGCTAACGCTAACGCTAATACTAACCCTAACCCTAACCCAACTCTAACCCTAACCCTAACCCTAAACCTAACCCTAACCCTAATTCAACCCTCTCTGACCCTAACCTCTAACCCTAACTTTAACCCTAACCCTAACCCTAATTCAACCCTGACCCTAACGCTAACAATAACTTTAAAACCTAATCCTAACCCTAACCCTAACCCAACCATACACCTAACCCTAACCCTAACCCTAACCCTAACCCTAACCCAACCATACCCCTAACCCTAACCCTAACCCTAACCCTACCCCTAACCCTAACCCTAACCCTAACCCTAACCCTAACCCTAACCCTAACCCTAACCCTAACAATAATTCAACCCTAACTCTGACCCTAACCTCTCACCCTAACTTTAACCCTAACCCTAACCCTAATTCAACCCTAACCCTAACCCTAACACTAAAACCCTAACCCTAACTCTAAACCCTAACCCAGACCCTAACCCTAACACTAAACAAAACCCTTACCCTAACCCTAACCCGAACCCGAACCCGAACCCGATCCCGAACCCGAACCCGAAACCTAATTCAACCCTAACCGTAACCCTAAAACCTAAAACCTAACCCAAATCCGAACCCGAACCCGAACCCGAACGCGAACCCGAACCCTAACCATAACCCTAACCCTAACCCTAACCCTAAACCCTAACCCTAACCCTAACCCTTAAACCTATTCCAACCCTAACCCTAAACCCTAACCCAAACCCTAATCCTAACACTAAACCTAACCCTAACCCTAACCCTAACCCTAATTCAACCCTAACCGTAACCCTAAACCCAAACCCTAACCCTAACCCTAACCCTAACCCTAACCCTAACCCTAACCCTTACCCTAACCCTAACCCTAACCCTAACCCTAACCCTAACCCTAACCCTAACCCTAATTCAACCCTAACTCTGACCATAACCTCTCACCCTAACTTTAACCCTAACCCTAACCCTAATTCAAACCTAACGCTAACACTAACACTAAACCCTAACCCTAATCCTAACTATAAACCCTAACCCAGACCCTAACCCTAAAACTAAACCTAACCCTTACCCTAACCCTAACCCGAACCCGAACCCAAACCCAAACCCAACGCTAACCCTAACCCTAACCGAACCCGAACCCGAACCCGAACCCGAACCCGAACCCGAACCCGAACCCTAATTAAAGCCTAAACGTAACCCTAAACCCTAAACCCTAAACCCTAACCCAAATCCGAACCCATACCCGAACCCGAACCCGAAACCGAAACCGAACCCGAACCCGAACCCGAACCCGAACCCGAACCCGAACCCGAACCCTAACCCTAACCCTAACCCTAACCCTAACCCTAACGCTAACGCTAACGCTAACGCTAACACTAACCCTAATATTAACCCTAACCCAACTCTAACCCTAACCCTAACCCTAAACCTAACCCTAACTCTAACCCTAACCCTAATTCAACCCTCTATGACCCTAACCACTAACCCTAACTTTAACCCTAACCCTAACCCTAATTCAACCCTGACCCTAACGCTAACAATAACCCTAAACCCTAATCGTAACCCTAACCCTAACCCAACCATACCCCTAACCCTAACGCTAACCCTAACCCTAACCCTAACTCGAACCCTAACCCTAACCCTAACCCTAACCCTAATCCTAACCTTAACCCTAACCCCAACCCCAACCCTAACCCTGACCCTAACCCTAACCCTAACCCTAACCCTAACCGTAACCCTAACCCTAACCCTAACCCTAACCCTAATTCAACCCTAACTCTGACCCTAACCTCTCACCCTCACTTTAACCCTAACCCTAACCCTAATTCAACCCTAACCCTAACCCTAACACTAAACCCTAATCCTAATTCTAAACCCTAACCCAGACCCTAACCCTAACCCGAACCCGAACCCGAACCCGAACCCGAACCCGAACCCGAAACCTAATTCAACCCTAACCGTAACCCTAAAACCTAAAACCTAAAACCTAACCCAAATCCGAACCCGAACCCGAACCCGAACCCGAACCCGAACCCGAACCCTAACCCTAACCCTAACCCTAACCCTAACCCTAACCCTAACCCTAAACCCTAACCCTAACCCTAACCCTTAAACCTATTCCAACCCTAACCATAAACCCTAACCCAAACCCTAACCCTAACACTAAACCTAACCCTAACCCTAACCCTAATTCAACCCTAACCGTAACCCTAAACCCTAAACACTAACCCGAACCCGAACCCGAACCCTAACCCTAACCCTAACCCTAACCCTAACCCTAACCCTAACCCTAACCCTAATTCAACCCTCTCTGAACCTAACCTCTAACCCTAACTTTAACCCTAACCCTAACCCTAATTCAACCCTGAACCTAACGCTAACAATAACCCTAAACCCTAACCCTAACCCTAACCCAAACCCTAACCCTAACCCTAACCTTAACCCTAACCCTAACCCTAACCCTAACCCTAACCCTAACCCTAACCCTAACCCTAACCCTAATTCAACACTAACTCTGACCATAACCTCTCACCCTAACTTTAACCCTAACCCTAACCCTAATTCAACCCTAACCCTAACACTAACACTAAAACCTAACCCTAACCCTAACTCTAAACCCTAACCCAGACCCTAACCCTAACACTAAACCTAAACTTTACCCTAACCCTAACCCGAACCCGAACCCAAACCCGAACCCAACCCTAACCTAACCCGAACCGAACCCGAACCCGAACCCGAACCCGAACCCGAACCCGAACCCGAACCCTAATTAAACCCTAACCGTAACCCTAAACCCTAAACCCTAAACCCTAACCCAAATCCGAACCCATACCCGAACCCGAACCCGAACCCGAAACCGAAACCGAACCCGAAACGGAACCCTAACGCTAACGCTAACGCTAACGCTAACGCTGACACTAACCCTAACACTAAACCAAACCCGAACCCGAACCCGAACCCGAACCCGAACCCGAAACCTAATTCAACCCTAACCGTAACCCTAAAACCTAAAACCTAACCCAAATCCGAACCCGAACCCGAACCCGAACCCGAACCATAACCCTAACCCTAACCCTAACCCTAAACCCTAACCCTAACCCTAACCCTTAAACGTATTCCAACCCTAACCCTAAACCCTAACCCAAACCCTAACCCTAACACTAAACCAACCCTAACCCTAATTCAACCCTAACCGTAACTCTAAACCCTAAACCCTAACCCAAACCAGAACCTGAACCCGAACCCGAACCCGAACCCGAACCCGAACCCGAACCCGAACCCTAACCCTAACCCGAACCCGAACCCTAACCCTAACCCTAACCCTAACCCTAAACCTAACCCTAATTCAACCCTCTCTGAACCTAACCTCTAACCCTAACTTTAACCCTAACCCTAACCCTAATTCAACCCTGACCCTAATGCTAACAATAACCCTAAACCCTAACCCTAACCCTAACCCTAACCCTAACCCTAACCCTAACCCTAACCCGAACCCTAACCCTAACCCTAACCCTAACCCTAACCCTAACCCTAACCCTAATTCAACCCTAACTCTGACCATAACCTCTCACCCTAACTTTAACCCTAACCCGAACCCTAATTCAACCCTAACCCTAACACAAACACTAAACCCTAACCCTAACCCTAACTCTAAACCCTAACCCAGACCCTAACCCTAACACTAAACCTAACCCTTACCCTAACCCGAACCCGAACCCGAACCCGAACCCGAACCCGAACCCAACCCTAACCCTAACCCGAACCGAACCCGAACCCGAACCCGAACCCGAACCCGAACCCGAACCCGAACCCTAATTAAACCCTAACCGTAACCCTAAACCCTAAACCCTAACCCAAATCCGAACCCGTACCCGAACCCGAACCCGAACCCGAACCCGAACCCTAACCCTAACGCTAACGCTAACGCTAACGCTAACGCTAACGCTAACACTAACACTAACCCTAATATTAACCCTAACCCAACTGTAACCCTAACCCTAACCCTAACCCTAACCCTAACCCTAACCCTAATTCAACCCTCTATGACCTTAACCTCTAACCGTGACTTTCAACCTAACCCTAACCCTAATTCAACCCTGACCCTAACGCTAACAATAACCCTAAACCCTAATCGTAACCCTAACCCTAACCCAACCATACCCCTAACACTAACCCTAACCCTAAACCTAACTCGAACCCTAACCCTAACCCTAACCCTAACCCTAACCCTAACCTTAACCCTAACCCCGACCCTAACCCTGACCCTAACCCGAACCCGAACCCGAACCCGAACCCGAACCCGAACCCGAACCCGAACCCGAACCCGAACCCGAACCCGAACCCGAACCCTAACCCTAACCCTAATTACACCCTCACTCTGACCCTAACCTCCCACCCTAACTTTAACCCTAACCCTAACCTTAACCCTAACCCCGACCCTAACCCTGACACTAACCCTAACCCGAACCCGAACCCGAACCCGAACCCGAACCCGAACCCTAACCCTAACCCTAAACTCTAATCCTAACCCTAACCCTACCCCTATTCCAACCCTAACACAGACCCTAACCCTAACACTTAATCTAACCCTAACCCTAACAACCTAACCCTAACCATAACCCTAACCCTAACCCTAACCCTAACCCTAACCCTAACTTTAACCTAACCCTAACCCTAACCCTACCCTAACCCTAACCCTAACCCTAACCCTAAACCCTAACCCTAACCCTAACCCTAACCCTAACCCTAACCCTTAACCCTATTCCAACCCTAACCCTAAACCCTAAACCCTAACCCAAATCCGAATCCGAACCCGAAACCGAACCCGAACCCGAACCCGAACCTAACCCCAACCCCAACCCTAACCCCAACC
The DNA here is from genome assembly GCF_029931775.1 of Euleptes europaea. Lineage (NCBI taxonomy): Eukaryota > Metazoa > Chordata > Lepidosauria > Squamata > Sphaerodactylidae > Euleptes > Euleptes europaea. Next base: position 4,132,922 of record NC_079314.1, read on the forward strand.
CTAACCCTAACCCTAACCCTAACCCTAACCCTAACCCTAACCCTAACCCTAACTCTAACCCTAACCCTAACCCTAAACCCTAACCCTAACGCTAACACTAACACAAACCCTAACCCTAATCCTAACCCAACTCTATCCCTAACCCTAACCCGAACCCTAACCCTAATTCAACCCTCTCTGACCCTAACCTCTAACCCTAACTTTAACCCTAACCCTAACCCTAATTAAACCCTACCCTAACCCTAACAATAACCCTAAACCCTAATCGTAACCTAAACCTAACCCAACCATACCCCTAACCCTAACCCTAACTTTAACCCTAACCCTAACTCGAACCCTAACCCTAACCCTAACCCTAACCCTAACCCTAACCCTAACACTAACCCTAACCCTAACCCTAACCCTAACCTCTAACCCTAACTTTAACCTAACCCGAACCCTAACCCTAACCCTAAACCCTAACCCTAACCCTAACCCTAACCCTAACCCTAACCCTAACCCTAACCCTAACCCTAACCCTAACCCTAACCCTAACCCTAACCCTTAACCCTATTCCAACCCTAACCCTAAACCCTAAACGCAAACCCTATCTCAAATCCGAACCCGAACCCGAACCCGAACCCTAACCCTAACCCTAACCCTAACCCTAACCCTAACCCTAACCCTAACCCTAACCCTAACCCTAACCCTAACCCTAACCCTAAACCCTAACCCTTACCTTAACCCTAACCCTAACCCTAACCCTAAGCCTAAGCCTAAGCCTAAGCCTAAGCCTAAGCCTAACCCTAACCCTAAACCTAAACCTATCCCTATCCCAAAACTAACCATAACCCTAACCATACCCCAAACCCTAACCTTAACCTTAACCTTAACCGTAACTGTAACCCTAACCCTCACCCTCACCCTCACCCTAACCGTAACCCTAACCCTAACCCTAACCCTAACCCTAATCCTAACCCTAACCCTAACCCTAACCCTAACCCTAACCCTAACCCTAACCCTAACCCTAACCCTAACCCTTACACTCATTCAACCCTACCCCTAACCCTAACCCTAACCCTAACTCTAAACCCTAACCCTTACCTTAATTCTAACCCTAACCCTAACCCTAACCCTAACCCTAACCCTAACCCTAACCCTAACCCTACCCTAACCCTAACCCTAACCCTAACTCTAAACCCTAACCATTACCTTAATTCTAACCCTAACCCTAACCCTAACCCTTACCCTAACCTAACCTCTAACCCTAACTTTAACCTAACCCGAACCCTAACCCTAAATCTAAACTCTAACCCTTACCTTAATTCTAACCCTAACTCTAACCCTAACCCTAACCCTAACCCTAACCCTAACCCTAACCCTAACCTCTAACCCTAACCTCTAACCCTAACTTTAACCTAACCCAAACCCTAACCCTAAACCCTAATCCTAACCCTAACCCTAACCCTAACCCTAACCCTAACCCTAACCCTAATTCAACCCTAACTCTGACCATAACCTCTCACCCTAACTTTAACCCTAACCCTAACCCTAATTCAAACCTAACGCTAACACTAACACTAAACCCTAACCCTAACCCTAACTCTAAACCCTAACCCAGACCCTAACCCTAAAACTAAACCTAACCCTTACCCTAACCCTAACCCGAACCCAAACCCAAACCAAACCCAACGCTAACCCTAACCCTAACCGAACCCGAACCCGAACCCGAACCCGAACCCGAACCCGAACCCGAACCCGAACCCGAACCCGAACCCTAATTAAACCCTAAACGTAACCCTAAACCCTAAACCCTACACCCTAACCCAAATCCGAACCCATACCCGAACCAGAACCCGAACCCGAAACCGAAACCGAACCCGAACCCGAACCCGAACCCGAACCCGAACCCGAACCCGAACCCGAACCCTAACCCTAACCCTAACCCTAACGCTAACGCTAACGCTAACGCTAACACTAACCCTAATATTAACCCTAACCCAACTCTAACCCTAACCCTAACCCTAAACCTAACCCTAACTCTAACCCTAACCCTAATTCAACCCTCTATGACCCTAACCACTAACCCTAACTTTAACCCTAACCCTAACCCTAATTCAACCCTGACCCTAACGCTAACAATAACCCTAAACCCTAATCGTAACCCTAACCCTAACCCAACCATACCCCTAACCCTAACGCTAACCCTAACCCTAACCCTAACTCGAACCCTAACCCTAACCCTAACCCTAACCCTAATCCTAACCTTAACCCTAACCCCAACCCCAACCCTAACCCTGACCCTAACCCTAACCCTAACCCTAACCCTAACCGTAACCCTAACCCTAACCCTAACCCTAACCCTAACCCTAATTCAACCCTAACTCTGACCCTAACCTCTCACCCTCACTTTAACCCTAACCCTAACCCTAATTCAACCCTAACCCTAACCCTAACACTAAACCCTAATCCTAATTCTAAACCCTAACCCAGACCCTAACCCTAACCCTAACCCGAACCCGAACCCGAACCCGAACCCGAACCCGAACCCGAAACCTAATTCAACCCTAACCGTAACCCTAAAACCTAAAACCTAAAACCTAACCCAAATCCGAACCCGAACCCGAACCCGAACCCGAACCCGAACCCTAACCCTAACCCTAACCCTAACCCTAACCCTAACCCTAAACCCTAACCCTAACCCTAACCCTTAAACCTATTCCAACCCTAACACTAAACCCTAACCCAAACCCTAACCCTAACACTAAACCTAACCCTAACCCTAACACTAATTCAACCCTAACCGTAACCCTAAACCCTAAACCCTAACCCGAACCCGAACCCGAACCCGAACCCTAACCCTAACCCTAACCCTAACCCTAACCCTAACCCTAACCCTAACCCTAACCCTAACCCTAACCCTAACCCTAACCCTAACCCTAATTCAACCCTCTCTGAACCTAACCTCTAACCTGTCAGATTCTAGGACTCCGTTGCCTCTCAGGAATCATCAACTTTACTCCAGACGTTAGCAGAGAGTTAAAGTAGAATTTATTTGAAAGGAAGGGTACAGTAATCTATGAAACACAACGTTACAATGGCGCCAAATCATTTGGAGGGTATTCTTATAGAGTACACACACTAGCATGTTTACAAGTAACATCTTTGAAATGCAAAACATCAGAGGTTCCCCAATACCAAGAGAGAGAATTCACACCTTAAGATCAGAGCAGGATTACAATCAGGAAGTCACTTTGAAGTGGAGATCTCTCGAGCCTTTTGGCTGTTGTCTCTTCCTTCCCACGGGAAGGAGAGATGAAACGAAAGTCACCTCGCTATCCCGGGTCCGATTGCATGCCCTCGCTGACACTCCGCCTCCCCAAAGGCCCCCCCTCCAGATTTCCTGGTTTGTCCGGGTAATGGCGATGGAAATCCGCTACAAGGGTTGGAGCCTGTACGTGAACAGCGGACACCCACTCATCGTGACTGGAATTTAAATGTTTCCAACGCACAAGATATTCCAGTCGGCCCCTGCGCCTCCGAGAATCGAGCACCCTGGAGATTTCAAAGTGCCGTTCGCCCTGTACCATGATGGGAGTTGCCGCTTCGGGTTCGGGGTGCCATTCTGGTGCTTGTAGAAAGGGTTTTAGTAGACTCACGTGAAACACCGGGTGCACCCCTTGTAAGGATTTGGGTAGCTCCAGCTCTACCGTAACCTCATTGATAACTCTGGAGATAGAAAATGGGCCCACAAACCGTTGGCTCAATTTTTTACACGGGCGTAAAGACCTGAGGTTCTTAGTGGAAAGATACACCTTTTCTCCGACCCTCAATTCCCACTGAGGTGTTCTGTGTTTGTCTGCTTGTAGTTTGTACCTATCGTTAGCCTGTTCCAGGTTTTTTACAAGCCAGGGCCAAGTGTTCCTCACTGTGTGAGCCCATTTAGACACCTCGGGGGGATCGCCTTCTGGCGGGGTGGGTACAGCCCCTAATGGTCCAAAATCCATTCCATAAACTGCTTTGAATGGGCTCACCCCGGTTGCAGAGTGCACCGAGTTATTGTAGGCATATTCTGCCAGTGGCAGCAGATCAACCCAATTGTCTTGGTGATAATTAACAAAACAACGCAAATAACATTCCATCACCGCATTAACCCTTTCGGTCTGCCCATCCGTCTGGGGGTGATAGGCAGATGACAAACCCAACTGCACACCTACAATTCCTAAAAACGCTTTCCAGAACTTGGACACAAACACGGAGCCCCTGTCACTCAGGACCTTCCGTGGAAATCCGTGCAATTTGAATATGCAGTGTACAAACAAGCGAGCCAGTTTATGTGCAGATGGCATCCCTTCACACGGTACGAGATGAACTTGCTTAGAGAAAAGATCCGTGATTACCCACAGGACAGTCTTCCCCTGACTGGATGGGAGGTCTGTTATGAAATCCATCCCAATCACTCGCCAGGGTGCCTCGGGAGTTTCTAGGGGCTTTAATAATCCCGGGGGTTTTCCCATCAAACGTTTACTAGTTGCGCACACAGGGCAGGATTTGATAAATACTTCGATGTCTTGGCGCATCCCAGGCCACCAAAACTGTCTTCTTATTAGGTGTAAGGATTTAGCAAACCCAAAATGTCCCCCTATTGTTGAACTGTGGCTCCGTTCCAATATCTCCCGCCTCAGTTCCCTGGGCACGTAATGTTTGTTCTTACAGATACCGTTTTGGTCCGTCACCTGGGATGGGATAGATTCTTCCTCCCGCTCCCGTTGAAGAGCCGCCCCCCACCTTTTCTTGACTGCCTCCGGGAGGCTTTCTGGAACTGCCCAGAGGCGGGGAATGGCAACATCCGACCCCGGCAAGGAGATGGGTATCGGCCCTTCAGCCTGGTCCCTTCGCTCTATTTGGGAGCTTTCCCCCCCCTCCCCAGCGGTAGTGGTTGAGAGTTCTCCGGGGACTGCTGGGGATGAGGAGGTGGGAGCGACCACTTCACGAGGGGAACTCGAACTCGAGTCCTGTGCCGCCGCGCGGCTTTGCGCTCTGGTCAGAACTCCTGCACTATTCCCCTCTGGAGTCAAACCCAGGTGTTCCCGTGTGAAAAGAGAACCCACCGGCCGCTCAACCTGACACTCATATTGCGGCATGCGAGACAGTCCGTCTGCTAAGCAGTTTTCTTTCCCAGGCATGTGTTTGATGGTAAAATTAAACTTAGAGAAAAAGGTAGACCAACGCACTTGTTTGGCTGACAGCTTCCGCTGACCCAAAATAGATTCGAGGTTGCGGTGATCAGTACATACCACAAAGGGCTCGGCAGCCCCCTCCAGGAACTGTCGCCAAACCGTGAGTGCATGTTTAATCGCCATTGCCTCTTTTTCCCCAATTGGCCAATTGAGTTCAGGGCCAGAGAACTTCTTAGAAAAATATGCGCAGGGTCTAAGTCTCCCTTGATCATCCCTCTGAAGGAGCGCGCCTCCCATCGCCTTGTCAGAGGCATCTACCTGTAAGGTGAATGGCCTGGAGCAATCTGGGTGCGCCAGAATGGGTTCAGAGGTAAAGCGCTCCTTAAGAATTTCGAAAGCCGCCTGACACCTGGCAGTCCAAGGTACCTGGTATTGTGCAAAGGTGGCCTCTTGCCCCTTCCCCTTGGTTTTAAGCAAATCAGTAATAGGCAAGGCTATTTGAGCGAAATCCTGAATAAAATTTCTATAAAAGTTCGCAAACCCCAGAAACTGCTGAACTTGTTTGCGAGTTCTGGGAGGTTCCCATCCTAACACTGCCTGCACCTTTTCCGGATCCATGCTTAACCCTTGGGGAGATATCACATAACCCAAAAACGACAATTGGTCTTGGTTGAATGCACATTTTGATAACTTAGCATACAAATGATTGTCCCTTAGACGACTCAACACCTCCCGCACCAACTCTCTGTGCTCTGCGGGATCCTTGGAGTAAATTAATAAATCGTCGAGAAATACTATTACACCTTTAAATAGGAGGTCGTGTAGGATCTCATTAATTAATTGCATGAAGCACGAGGGCCCCCCAGACAGACCGAATGGCATGACTAAAAATTCAAACAAACCATAGCAACAAGAAAAGGCTGTTTTAGCTTCATCCCCCTCCTTGATCCGGACCCTGTAGTAGGCTTCCGCCAGGTCAATTTTCGAAAAAACACAACCCTCCTGTAACGCACTCAGGAGATCCGGAATTAAGGGAAGGGGGTAGGCATTAGTTTCAGTAATCGCGTTAAGCCCCCTGTAGTCTACACACAGTCTGAGATCAGATGTACCTTTCTTCTTCACAAAGAAGCAAGGAGAAGAAAATGCAGCCTTGGACGGCCGTATGAAACCCCGCTTCAAGTTCTTGTCCAGAAATTCTCGCAGCACTGTTTTCTCGTGAGGACTCATGGCATAAACTCGAGCCTTGGACGGTTTCACATCCTTAATCAGTTCGATGGCACAGTCCGTTGTGCGATGAGGAGGCAATAAATCACAATCCGTCCCTTCAAATACATCGGAAAAGTCACTATACTCTGGGGGTAACGTGGGCGTCTCCAAAGCAGCGGCGTCTCCCCCTTCCCCTCCAGGTAAATCATCCCGGCTGTGTCTCTCGCACTGGGGAGCTCCAAATACCACCTGCCTTTGTTCCCAATCAATGCTCGGGTTATGCCCCACCAACCAATTGATGCCGAGCACCACCGGGTAGGAAATTTTAGGAACTACCGTGAAGTGGATTTGTTCCCAGTGATTTCCCACCCCCAACCACATCTTGCGAGTGCGCAAATGAACCGGCCCCCCCCCCGCAGGTCACTCCCATCCATTTGATGGAAGTGTAGGGACTGGTCCAGTTCTCGAGTCCCAATTTTCAGACGCTCTACCACCGCCTGATCAATTAGGGTCCGGGAGCACCCGGAATCCACTATAGCCACAACAGCCACAGGTTCCCCCCCTTGGGGGTTTCGTAACACCACAGGTATCAGTAATGTCTCTCCCTGATCACTCACCCTACATGGAGCCGGTTTGGTTTCTTCCACGGGTGCCCTCTGTGCCGGTTCCCTCACAGAAGGCCGTCCTCGTTTTTTGCCGGTGAGGGGCTTCGGAAACTATCTCGGGTACAACGATTGTGGAGATCCGATGAGGTTTCAGCTTGCAGGGCCGCCGCCCCACGGCGACCGTTCATCCCCTCCGCTCTCCTGTGCTCCAGATTCCGAGGTGGTGTCGCCTCCCGCTCTTGTGTCGCCCTGTTGCTCGTCCCTTCTGACGGCGTGTTGGTACATTTTGCTGCAAAATGGCCCATCTTCCCACACTGAAGGCAAGCTCCCTCCCTGAACCGACGCGCCCTGTCGAGACTGTAGACTCCTCGATGTCTTCCCTCTCGCCGGGGGCCTACTGCGTTGTCCCCTCTCGCGGGCGGGATAGGGATTGTCTTCGAAGGACGATCCCTGGAGAACTGGAGGGTAAGTTTGCGATTCTCTACCAGAGCTGCCAAACTTATCCACTCCTCCACCGATTCTGGATCTCCCAAAGTCAAACAGCCATCCAGCACTTCCCACCGCAACCCTTCGCGGAAATGCTGGACCTTTGTGGCCTCGCTCCACTCCCGTATCTTGCACGACAAAGATAAAAAGTCTTGTGCATACTCACTTACTGAGCGGGTTCCCTGCTTCAAACGACGCAGGGCAACCTTTGCCTTTTCCCCCCGGTGGGGGTCTTCGAACCTGCGTCGCAGAGCGGACAAGAACTCATCCAGGGATGCCAAAACCCTAGGCATAGTCTCTGCTGCCGTCACTGCCCACTCCACCGCTTCCTTCTCCAGCAGGCTGATCACATACCTGACCCGAGCCTCTTCCGAGGCAAAGGTCTCCCCCTGGTCCTTCATGAAGCCGGAAATTTGGAGTAAGAAGTGAGGCAACTGTGAGCTGGATCCGTCGAAAGATACCTTCAGGTCTCTGGCCGTAGGGCGTCTGGGCGTGGGAGCCTCCCCAACAACGAGCGGTCCTGTAGTCGGCCGCGAATCCGTTTGGGGTGGTTGCACAGGCTGTCCAAGCCCCCTCACTGCCCCTAGAACAGCTGCGAGATCCCGCTGCAAGGTGTCTAGCTGAGTTTGCAGGTCCCGATTCTGCAGAACGAGCATCTGATTCTGTCCGCGTATCAGAGTGGCCGCTTCTGCCGTGAGGGTAGGGGTGTGAGCGAGCGTGGGGTCCTTCCACCCTTCCCCCTCTCCATACCAAGCGGCCAGCGGTCCCCGGTAGAAGTCGCCTCCTGGTTCTGACGCTGCTCTCTGCCGCTGCCCGGCCCCCGAGAGTCGGGGGGTCCACGTCAGCCTCCCAGGGACATCGGTAGGCCCGGGTGGGCGCTGCTCCGGGGTCGCTTCTCCTTGGCCAACCTCAATATCAGCGGGAGTCTGCCGACTTTCCTCTCCCGCGTTGAGCGGCCCCAAGGGTGGTACAGACATCCTAATACTACTTCTGACCCGAAAACAAAAAAGGTTGGGATTGTAACGTACTGTCAGATTCTAGGACTCCGTTGCCTCTCAGGAATCATCAACTTTACTCCAGACGTTAGCAGAGAGTTAAAGTAGAATTTATTTGAAAGGAAGGGTACAGTAATCTATGAAACACAACGTTACAATGGCGCCAAATCATTTGGAGGGTATTCTTATAGAGTACACACACTAGCATGTTTACAAGTAACATCTTTGAAATGCAAAACATCAGAGGTTCCCCAATACCAAGAGAGAGAATTCACACCTTAAGATCAGAGCAGGTTACAATCAGGAAGTCACTTTGAAGTGGAGATCTCTCGAGCCTTTTGGCTGTTGTCTCTTCCTTCCCACGGGAAGGAGAGATGAAACGAAAGTCACCTCGCTATCCCGGGTCCGATTGCATGCCCTCGCTGACATAACCCTAACTTTAACCCTAACCCTAACCCTAATTCAACCCTGAACCTAACGCTAACAATAACCCTAAACCCTAACCCTAACCCTAACCCAAACCCTAACCCTAACCCTAACCTTAACCCTAACCCTAACCCTAACCCTAACCCTAACCCTAACCCTAACCCTAACCCTAACCCTAACCCTAACCCTAACCCTAACCCTAATTCAACCATAACTCTGACCATAACCTCTCACCCTAACTTTAACCCTAACCCTAACCCTAATTCAACCCTAACCCTAACACTAACACTAAAACCTAACCCTAACCCTAACTCTAAACCCTAACCCAGACCCTAACCCTAACACTAAACCTAAACTTTACCCTAACCCTAACCCGAACCCGAACCCAAACCCGAACCCAACCCTAACCTAACCCGAACCCGAACCCGAACCCGAACCCGAACCCGAACCCGAACCCGAACCCGAACCCGAACCCGAACCCGAACCCGAACCCGAACCCTAATTAAACCCTAACCGTAACCCTAAACCCTAAACCCTAAACCCTAAACCCTAACCCAAATCCGAACCCATACCCGAACCCGAACCCGAAACCGAAACCGAACCCGAAACGGAACCCTAACGCTAACGCTAACGCTAACGCTGACACTAACCCTAACACTAAACCAAACCCGAACCCGAACCCGAACCCGAACCCGAACCCGAACCCGAACCCGAAACCTAATTCAACCCTAACCGTAACCCTAAAACCTAAAACCTAACCCAAATCCGAACCCGAACCCGAACCCGAACCATAACCCTAACCCTAACCCTAACCCTAAACCCTAACCCTAACCCTAACCCTTAAACGTATTCCAACCCTAACCCTAAACCCTAACCCAAACCCTAACCCTAACACTAAACCTAACCCTAACCCTAACCCTAATTCAACCCTAACCGTAACTCTAAACCCTAAACCCTAACCCAAACCAGAACCTGAACCCGAACCCGAACCCGAACCCGAACCCGAACCCGAACCCTAACCCTAACCCTAACCCTAACCCTAAACCTAACCCTAAACCTAACCCTAATTCAACCCTCTCTGAACATAACCTCTAACCCTAACTTTAACCCTAACCCTAACCCTAATTCAACCCTGACCCTAATGCTAACAATAACCCTAAACCCTAACCCTAACCCTAACCCTAACCCTAACCCTAACCCTAACCCTAACCCTAACCCTAACCCTAACCCTAACCCTAATTCAACCCTAACTCTGACCATAACCTCTCACCCAGACTTTAACCCTAACCCGAACCCTAATTCAACCCTAACCCTAACACAAACACTAAACCCTAACCCTAACCCTAACTCTAAACCCTAACCCAGACCCTAACCCTAACACTAAACCTAACCCTTACCCTAACCCGAACCCGAACCCGAACCCGAACCCGAACCCAACCCTAACCCTAACCCGAACCGAACCCGAACCCGAACCCGAACCCGAACCCGAACCCTAATTAAACCCTAACCTTAACCCTAAACCCTAACTCAAATCCGAACCCGTACCCGAACCCGAACCCGAACCCGAACCCGAACCCTAACCCTAACGCTAACGCTAACGCTAACGCTAACACTAACACTAACCCTAATATTAACCCTAACCCAACTGTAACCCTAACCCTAACCCTAACCCTAACCCTAACCCTAACCCTAACCCTAATTCAACCCTCTATGACCTTAACCTCTAACCGTGACTTTCAACCTAACCCTAACCCTAATTCAACCCTGACCCTAACGCTAACAATAACCCTAAACCCTAATCGTAACCCTAACCCTAACCCAACCATACCCCTAACACTAACCCAAACCCTAAACCTAACTCGAACCCTAACCCTAACCCTAACCCTAACCTTAACCCTAACCCCGACCCTAACCCTGACCCTAACCCTAACCCGAACCCGAACCCGAACCCGAACCCGAACCCGAACCCGAACCCGAACCCGAACCCGAACCCTAACCCTAATTACACCCTCACTCTGACCCTAACCTCCCACCCTAACTTTAACCCTAACCCTAACCTTAACCCTAACCCCGACCCTAACCCTGACCCGAACCCGAACCCGAACCCGAACCCGAACCCGAACCCGAACCCGAACCCGAACCCGAACCCGAACCCGAACCCGAACCCGAACCCTAACCCTAACCCTAACCCTAACCCTAAACTCTAACCCTAACTTTAACCTAACCCGAACCCTAACCCTAACCCTAACCCTAAACCCTAATCCTAACCCTAACCCTACCCCTATTCCAACCCTAACCCAGACCCTAACCCTAACACTTAATCTAACCCTAACCCTAACAACCTAACCCTAACCATAACCCTAACCCTAACCCTAACCCTAACCCTAACCCTAACTTTAACCTAACCCTAACCCTAACCCTACCCTAACCCTAACCCTAACCCTAACCCTAACCCTAACCCTAAACCCTAACCCTAACCCTAACCCTAACCCTAACCCTAACCCTTAACCCTATTCCAACCCTAACCCTAAACCCTAAACCCTAACCCAAATCCGAATCCGAACCCGTACCCGAACCCGAACCCGAACCCGAACCTAACCCCAACCCCAACCCTAACCCCAACCCTAACCCTAACCCTAACCCTAACCCTAACCCTAACCCTAACCCTAACCCTAACCCTAACTCTAACCCTAACCCTAACCCTAAACCCTAACCCTAACGCTAACACTAACACAAACCCTAACCCTAATCCTAACCCAACTCTATCCCTAACCCTAACCCGAACCCTAACCCTAATTCAACCCTCTCTGACCCTAACCTCTAACCCTAACTTTAACCCTAACCCTAACCCTAATTAAACCCTACCCTAACCCTAACAATAACCCTAAACCCTAATCGTAACCTAAACCTAACCCAACCATACCCCTAACCCTAACCCTAACTTTAACCCTAACCCTAACTCGAACCCTAACCCTAACCCTAACCCTAACCCTAAACCTAACACTAACCCTAACCCTAACCCTAACCCTAACCCTAACCCTAACCCTAACCCTAACCTCTAACCCTAACTTTAACCTAACCCGAACCCTAACCCTAACCCTAACCCTAAACCCTAACCCTAACCCTAAACCTAACCCTAACCCTAACCCTAACCCTAACCCTAACCCTAACCCTAACCCTAACCCTTAACCCTATTCCAACCCTAACCCTAAACCCTAAACACAAACCCTATCCCAAATCCGAACCCGAACCCGAACCCGAACCCGAATCCGAACCCTAACCCTAACCCTAACCCTAACCCTAACCCTAACCCTAACCCTAACCCTAACCCTAACCCTAACCCTAACCCTAACCCTAACCCTAACCCTTACCCACATTCAACCCTACCCCTACCCCTAACCCTAACTCTAAACCCTAACCCTTACCTTAACCCTAACCCTAACCCTAACCCTAAGCCTAAGCCTAAGCCTAAGCCTAACCCTAACCCTAACCCTAACCCTAACCCTAAACCTAAACCTATCCCTATCCCAAAACTAACCATAACCCTAACCATACCCCAAACCCTAACCTTAACCTTAACCTTAACCGTAACTGTAACCCTAACCCTCACCCTCACCCTCACCCTAACCGTAACCCTAACCCTAACGCTAACCCTAACCCTAATCCTAACCCTAACCCTAACCCTAACCCTAACCCTAACCCTAACCCTAACCCTAACCCTAACCCTAACCCTAACCCTTACACTCATTCAACCCTACCCCTAACCCTAACCCTAACCCTAACTCTAAACCCTAACCCTTACCTTAATTCTAACCCTAACCCTAACCCTAACCCTAACCCTAACCCTAACCCTAACCCTAACCCTACCCTAACCCTAACCCTAACCCTAACTCTAAACCCTAACCCTTACCTTAACCCTAACCCTAACCCTAAGCCTAAGCCTAAGCCTAAGCCTAAGCCTAACCCTAACCCTAACCCTAACCCTAACCCTAACCCTAACCCTAAACCTAAACCTATCCCTATCCCAAAACTAACCATAACCCTAACCATACCCCAAACCCTAACCTTAACCTTAACCTTAACCGTAACTGTAACCCTAACCCTCACCCTCACCCTCACCCTAACCGTAACCCTAACCCTAACCCTAACCCTAACCCTAATCATAACCCTAACCCTAACCCTAACCCTAACCCTAACCCTAACCCTAACCCTAACCCTAACCCTTACACTCATTCAACCCTACCCCTAACCCTAACCCTAACCCTAACTCTAAACCCTAACCCTTACCTTAATTCTAACCCTAAC
>NC_079314.1:4158603-4173603 GCF_029931775.1 Euleptes europaea
CCGGACCTTTTTGGAGGAGGGCCCCTCCCATAGCTACATCGGAGGCATCGACTTGCACAATAAACATTTGGTTTGGGTCCGGGTGCTGTAGTACGGGTTCGGATGTGAAGAGGCGTTTGAGAGCCACAAACGCGGCTTGGCATTGATCAGTCCACAGGATTTTTGCGGAGGGTAAGGTAGCTGTGTTTGCTTTCCCTTTGGTTTTTAGTAGATCAGTAATGGGTAGGGCCACTTGGGCGAAGTTAGGAATTAATCCTCGATAAAAGTTCGCAAATCCCAAAAACTGTTGCACTTGCTTGCGGTTGGTGGGAGGAGTCCAATCGAGAACGGCTTGGACTTTGACAGGGTCCATGCGAAGACCTTGGTGGGAGATTATGTATCCTAAAAATGTGAGCTGGCTTTGATGAAACTCGCATTTAGCCAGTTTTGCAAAGAGTTGGTGGTCGCGCAGGCGCTGCAGAACTTCTCGGACTAGAGTTACATGCTCTTCCATGGTTTTTGAATAAATAAGAATGTCGTCTAAGTAAACCACCACCCCGCGATACAGCAAGTCATGAAGGATTTCGTTGATGAGTTGCATAAAGACCCCCCGGGGCCCCTTTTAATCCGAACGGCATCACGAGGAATTCATACATACCGAAACAGCTAGAGAAGGCAGTGAGGTGCTCATCTCCTTCGCGGATGCGGACTCGGTAGTAGGCTTCCACCAAGTCTAACTTGGAGAACACCCGGCCCTCCTGTAACTGTCCCAAAATATCAGATATTAATGGGATAGGATAGGCGTTGGTTTGGGTAACCGCATTGAGTTTCCTGAAGTCAATGCATAAACGAAGGTCGCCCTCTTTTTTTCGGACAAAAAACGCGGGGGCCGAGTTCGGGGCATTCGATGGGCGAATGAACCCTCTGGCGAGATTTTTGTCAAGGAAGTCCCGGAGAACAGTGCGCTCGGAAGCGCTCATAGGGTAAATTTTACTTTTGGTTAATGTGCAGTCCTTGACCACCTCAATTGTACAGTCCGAGGCCCGGTGGGGGGGGTAAGGTATCACATTCTTTAAGGTCGAAGACATCCGCAAAGTCTCTGGAAGTGCTGGGACATCGGAGGCCAATGCTGGTACGGGCGGATATAACAGTGCAAAGTTCTGCTGGTGCTGATTGCACATGGGGCTGGCGAAGGAGATAGTGTTTGTTTCCCAGTTAATATTGGGACTATGTCCTTTAATCCAGTTAATACCCAAGACCACTTCAAAACGGATAGGGGCTATAGTGAAGTCTATTTGCTCCCAGTGGGAGCCAATTGCCACCCCTATGGTGCGGTGATCAACTGGACCCCCCTGGAAATGGCTCCCGTCCATTTGGGCAAATTGGACAGGGGCGGGTAAAGCCTCAGATTCGGCTCTGAGTGCAGCAAAAGTGGCTTCGCTTATGAGAGTGCGACAGCAATCGGAGTCGATTAGTGCTTTGACGGGTAGTTGTGGGCCACCGTTAATGTGTTGTAAAACTGCATCCACGTAGACGGTGGAGTCCACTTCTTTGATTTTGGTAGGAGCATTCGGTTTAACAGGAGGATCCTGAGAGGTCTGTGGAGACGCTCCATTCACCACAGACCGGAGCCGTTTTTTGACAAGTCGAGGGGAGATTCCAGGTTTAAGGCTAGAGAATTCCAAGGATTTTCCTCATCCGAAGAGGGAAAGTTGTCCCCCAATGGGGCACTTGTAATCCGAGACCCGGCGGGGTCGTTGGTAGTAGGCAGGGAGGCTGGGTCTCCGGCATGGAGTGCAGAGGGTGTGGGTCTTCCCGGAGCTGCGCTGCGGGTGGCCGCGGTGCCTCTGCGTGGTGGACGACCTCTGGCGCGGGTCGTCGTGCTGGGACGAATTAATTCATGGCGGTGCGGGCAAACAGCTGCAAAGTGGCCCATTTCTCCGCAAGTAAGACAGGCGCCTCTCTGAAATCGGACTTCACGTTCCTGGGGCGGACGTGGAGGATTTCGTGGGACGGGCGGTGGTGCCTTGGATTGAGGCTTTAGGGTGCCTTTTTCCTTGTGCTTTCGACGGACTAGGGAAATAAAGCGTCGGCGGCTTTCCACTTCCTCGGCCAATAGAATCCAGTCTTCAAGGGTATCGGGATCGCCCCGCTTGTATGACCAGTTCAGAACGTCAGGGTGCAAGGCTTCCCTGAAATGATGAATTAGGGTGGTCTCGGGCCAGCCTACAATTTTGCTTGCCAGTCGTTGAAATTCATCGGCAAATTCTCGAACTGTAGCAGAGCCTTGTTTTAGTTGTAAGAGTTCCGTTTTGGCTCTTTCCCCCAGGAAGGGGTCTTCAAACCTCCTTCTCAGAGCAGTCATGAAGTTGTTGAGGGAACGAATAGCCCGAGAGCGGGTGTCAAACTGGAGGACCATCCAGTCAGCTGCTTTACCTGTCAGAAGGGAAGCTACATAACTTACCCGGCTATCTTCCGTGGGGAAAAGTTGTCCTTGTTCTCGCATATAACTGTCCACTTGATGCAAGAAACAAGGCAAAGTCTCGAGAGATCCGTCGTACGTAGTCCTCAATTTAAGTTGCTTCCAAGGGCCGGGCGCAGGTTGGCCCGGTTGCACGGGTGGTCCGGGCGGAGGAACAACGGGAGCTCCGGGAGGCAAGGGTGGAGCAGGCACATTAGCGGGTGGTTGGGGTGGCTGGATGGGCACCCCCTGACCGGGTATCGGAACAGGCTGTGCTTGGGCTATCAGGGTTTGTTGTAATTGCCTGTTATCCTGAAGCATACGTTCCATTAGTTCTTGGAGTTGATCAACACGGTCGGAGAGCTCCCGATTCTGGGCTCGTAAGAGGTGAACCTCCTCACTTGGGCCACCAGTGAGATGAGGTTTACTGGTCCGGAAGCTCGTGGCCCATTGAGAGCTATCTCCATAAAGATCCTCGTCTTCAGACTCTCCTGAATCTCGACGTCGGTCAGCCAAACGGCGTGCGCGTTGGGTCGCGCGCGACGGGACAAACGCCGGGGGGAAAGACAGACCTGATAGCCCTTGTACAGTGTCCTTGGGGCGCGTATCCATTCTCGCCCGATCCCTAACCCTTGCTGCTGCCGCCTTGGCTGCGTCAGCAGCCTCTCTCTCTCTTGCGACCTTAGCCGCTTCGGCGGCATCCTTATCTGCAAGAACTTTGGCGTTCTCAAGTCTTAGGGCAGCCTCCGCCGTAATGCGCGGTAAAAGTTCTGTTTCCAGGAGTGAGAGTATGGGGTCGGATTCCCCGCCCAGCAAGGGTTGTATTCGAACCGCCAGTGCAGGTGCATCGGCTCCAAAAGTCGAGGTCAAAGCTTGAGCCAAGGTGGCGACCGGGGTGTCCTTTGTACATTCCACAAGGAGAAGAGCGGTGCGAATAGCGACTCGCTTGGCTTCAGCCTGACAGCTGGCCGCATCCGGGATCAGGGAAAAACCCTCCGGCGGGGCTCCTGCCATGGTAGAACTAGAGGAAAGAGTCTCTCGAGAAATAAGATTATCCAAAAGTCCAGTTAGTACTTGTAAATCCTCTGTTGCCAACCGGGCATCGTCCAGTAATTGATCCAAGTCTTGAAGATCTAAACGAGTATCAGTATCCTCCGACGTCAACATCCAGAGAGTCCCTTTAAGAGATTGCCACTGTTCCTGTACCAGTCCCGTCAAGCGGCAAACCTCTAGGGTAGTTCTGAAGAGTTCAGCGACTATGTCCTGTAACAGGGTGGGATCCTTCCGAGAGGAATCCAGGATAGTAGGTCACTCGGAGAGCTTCTCAGCTCCCATCCAAGCGGCAGGCGAACCCCCCTGGGCTCCAGCCTGACTAGTAGTACAATAAAGAAGATGTGATAGCTGCCATAATGTAAGCTCCTGGCCCTTCGAACCAGAAATCACCACAGAGTCATATAGAATCCAAGCAGATGACTTTTACTGGTCAAAAAGGCAATACAGTGCATACAGGGAACTATGGCAGCTATGAGAGTCTCACTAGCCGAACGATAATATAAGGCAGTAAATGGCGGGAGATTATACAACATCAGCATACACAGACAGAGTCAACTTTCCCAGGAGCAGTATTCCAAGGCCTTGGTATGTGTGGTCGGCCTTGAGGCTAGACAGTACAGTACCGACACAGAAACAATACTGAAACCGAGATAGCAGCCTGACACTAGCATGTACATAGACAATGCCTGATCTAAATGATGATCAGTTAAGAATAGAAGTCTTTAAAGGATTCAAGAGTGGAAAAAAAAGATACTCTGGGATAACTTCATATGTTCTCATAGAGCTTAGATTCTTAGACACAGCAAGGTATAGTGTGTCTTCTGTACTGAAATATTATGATGATTTAAGTTAGGATGCTTCTAACCAAATCTTTCTCCAAAGAACTAACCATATTTTGACAGGATTTCTGTAACCTGATATTCTGAATGAAAGTGCATTGCACTAAGGATGAGTATATTCTGACACAGATGCATAGAGAGTGTGAATGATTTCTTGCCATATAAACATGTTTAAGACTAATGATGTCTAGCCTTATATTAAGGCTTTGAAACCAAAAAGCATATATAATATAGTGTATAAAAATATAGATACAATATAATGTAAATAAATGTGTTTTTTATTTCTATTCTTGTCCAGTGTTTTAAATTTACTGGCGTGTTCAAGACATTTTCCAGGAACCATAACAAGTTTCTAGGAACCGTTGATTGCGGTCTAGTGGTGTCTCGCTTAATAAGATAACATATCCCTTCTCAGGAAGGGATCCTTTCTAAGAGTGTAGACAGTTAACGGCCCAAACCACAACAACCCTGACACTAGCCCGAACTCTAACCCCAAACCCTGACCCTGACCCTAATCCTAACCCTAACCCTAAAACTAACCCTAACCCTAACCCTAACCCTAACCCTAACCCTAACCCTAACCCTAACCCTAACCCTAACCCTAACCCTAACCCTAACCCTAACCCTCTTCCAACCCTAACCAAGACCCTAACCCTAACACTTAACCTAACCCTAACCCTAACAACCTAACCCTAACCCTAACCCTAACCTCTAACCCTAACTTTAACCTAACCCTAACCCTAACCCTAACCCTAACCCCTAACCCAAACCCTTAACCCTATTCCAACGCTAACCCTAAACCCTAAACCCTAAACCCTAACACAAATCCGAACCCGAACCCTAACCCTAACCCTAACCCTAACCCTAACCCTAACAATAACAATAACAATAACAATAACAATAACAATAACCCTAAACCCTAATCGTAACCCTAAACCTAACCCAACCATACCCCTAACCCTAACCCTAACTTTAACCCTAACCCTAACTCGAACCCTAACCCTAACCCTAACCCTAACCCTAACCCTAACCTCTAACCCTAACTAGAACGTAACCCGAACCCGAACCCGAACCCTAACCCGAACCCGAACCCGAACCCGAACCCGAACCCTAAACCTAACCCTAACCTCTAACCCTAACCCTAAACCCTAACCTTAACGCTAAAACTAACACTAACACTAACCCTAACCCTAACCCTAACCCTAACCCTAACCCAACTGTAACCCTAACCCGAACCCGAACCCTAACCCTAATTCAACCCTCTCTGACCCTAACCTCTAACCCTAACTTTAACCCTAACCCTAACCCTAATTAAACCCTAACCCTAACCCTCACAGCCCTTGGCCCACAGAACCAGAAATCACCACAAAGTCGTATAGAGTCCAAACAGATGGATTTTACTGATCAAATAGGCATACAGTGCAAACGAATAAAATGACAGCTATGAAAGGCTCACTGGCTGGGAGATATTATAAGGCAGGAAAGGCGGGAGATTACACGCAGGAATACAGTTTCCCAGGAGCTGAGTTCCCAGGCTTAGGCTTAGGCATGCGACCTTGGGGGGCAGACAATACAGCACAGAGACAGAGGCAATAACGAAACCGAGATAGCAGCCTGACATTCTGCTCCCCTCAAGGCCCCCTCCCAGTTCGCAAGGGGGCTGGCCTGTTCGGGTAAGCAATGTGAAAGGCGTCGACGAGGTCGGGGGCGGAGACATCCCGTGCGCGCACCCATTCGTCATAGGCAGGGGGGAGATGTTTCCAATGAACTAGATACTGGAGAGTACCATGGTGAATACGGGAGTCAAGGATCTTGGAGACTTCGAAGTGTTCTTCCCCCCCCACCATGATGGGTTGCGCAGGCGGTGGGTCCGGATGCCACCGTGGAGAAGCAACATGGGGTTTGAGGAGGCTTATGTGGAAAACAGGATGCACACGCCTCAAAGATTTGGGGAGAGCCAGTTCCACTGTGACAGGGTTTATGACCCGAGTAATGGGGAAAGGGCCAATGAATTTGGCGCTGAGTTTATGGCACGGTTGGGTGGACCGGAGGTTTTTGGTGGAAAGGTAAACCAAAGCACCCACTTGCAGATCACCCCCGGGGGAGCGATGTTTGTCAGCTTGCGTTTTGTATTTACGTTTGGCCCGGTCGAGGTTGCTAACGAGCCAGGGCCAAGTGGTACGGAGGGCGTGTGCCCAGGAGGCAATGTCGGGGTTCCCCTCCCCCTCTACATCATCTGTAGGAACGATGGGACTGAAATCTTGTCCATACACAGCGAAAAACGGGCTAAAACCTGTGGATTGATGCATGGCATTATTGTAGGCATATTCTGCTAAAGGTAACAGTTCTACCCAGTTATCCTGGTGGTAGTTAACATAACAACGCAAATAACATTCGAGTACAGCATTGACACGTTCAGTTTGACCATCAGTTTGAGGATGGTATGCACTAGACATTCCCTGTTCCACCCCCACCAACTTGAGGAAAGCTTTCCAAAACTTAGAAACGAAACCACTTCCGCGGTCACAAATTATTTTACGCGGAAACGAATGTAAACGAAATATATGCGTTACGAAGAGGCGGGCCAGTTTCTGAGCAGAGGGGATCCCTGCACATGGAATCAAATGTATTTGCTTAGAAAACAAATCAGTAACAACCCATAACACAGTTTTACCCCCACTGAGAGGGAGATCAGTCATGAAGTCCATAGCAATCACTTCCCAAGGTCTGCTGGGCGTTTCAAGAGGTTGTAGCAATCCCGGGGGTTTGCCCTGCGATCGTTTCGCAGCGGCACAAACGGGACAGCTGCGGATGAAGGAGTCAATGTCGGAACGCATTCCCCCCCACCAGAACTGTCTGCGCAATAAGTGAAGGGTCTTCAGAAACCCAAAGTGCCCAGCTGTTTTGGCTCCATGAGCTAAATGTAAAACGTCCTTCCGGAGAGCTTTGGGTACATACAATTTTGAGTCTTTGTACCAGGACCCCCCTTGTTCCAAAACACCAGGAGGTAGGGTATGAGCGGAACGTTCTAAAAGGCACTGGTCCCGAAGGACCGTTAAAAAGGATTCGGAGATGGGGAGCTTGGAGGGAGCCCCCCCGTCGGTCCCGGAGATTTGAGAAATAGTTATAGGGTTAGTGCTTACGTGCGGCGGCGCGCAGACTGCAGGCGGCTGAGCGGTCGGAGGGGTAGGAGGGGCGGGAACTCCGGTCTGTTGCGGTGGCGGCTGGGCAGCCGGTTGGGCTGGCGGAGCTTGCGAGTTAGGGAAGGTGTGTTGATGCTGGGATCGGGTTTGCACAGCCAGCATAGGTAGGGCCCCACGTTGCATAGGGGTGAACAGAGAGTTGGTGGGTCTTTCGAGTTTTACCGGATATTGTGGTAAACGGGAGAGGGCATCCACGAGAACGTTCTGTTTCCCAGGGACGTGCTTCAGGGTGAAACGGAACTGAGCAAAGAACTCCGCCCACCGTTGTTGTTTCGCCGATAGTTTATGGGACCCCGTGAGGGCAGCTAGATTTTTGTGATCGGTCCAAACTTCAAAGGGTACTTTAGACCCTTCCAAGAATTGCCGCCATAAAGTCAGTGCATGATGAACTGCAGAGGCCTCTTTCTCCCAGATGGGCCAGTTTAATTGAGCGTGCGCAAATTTTTTTGAAAAGTAAGCGCAAGGGCGAAGAAGACCGTCCGGTCCTTGTTGGAGGAGAGCCCCTCCCATAGCTACATCGGAAGCATCGACTTGTACAATGAACATTTGATTTGGGTCTGGGTGCCGTAGCACCGGCTCCGAAGTGAAGAGGCGTTTGAGGGCCAGAAAGGCGGCTTGGCATTGCTCAGTCCATAGGATTTTTGCGGAGGGCAAGGCAGCCGAGCTTACTTTTCCCTTAGTTTTCAGTAGGTTCGTAATGGGTAGAGCCACTTGGGCGAAGTTAGGGATGAATCCCCGATAGAAGTTTGCAAATCCCAGAAATTGCTGTACTTGCTTACGGTTGGTGGGGGGAGTCCAATCGAGGACGGCTTGGACTTTGGCGGGGTCCATGCGAAGACCTTGGTGGGAGATGATGTATCCCAAAAACGTGAGTTTGCTTTGGTGAAATTCACACTTAGCTAGTTTAGCGAACAGTTGATGGTTACGCAGGCGTTGTAGAACTTCTCTGACCAGAGTCACATGCTCGTCCATAGTTTTCGAATAAATGAGAATGTCATCTAAGTAGACCACCACCCCACGATATAGAAGGTCATGTAGGATTTCATTGATGAGTTGCATGAAGACCCCCGGGGCCCCTTTTAATCCGAACGGCATTACAAGGAATTCATACATTCCGAAACAGCTAGAGAAGGCAGTGAGGTGTTCATCTCCTTCGCGGATACGGACTCGGTAGTAGGCTTCCACCAAGTCTAATTTAGAGAATACACGGCCTTCCTGCAATTGTCCCAAAATATCCGATATTAATGGGATAGGATAGGCGTTGGTCTGGGTAACCGCATTGAGCTTTCTGAAGTCAATGCACAGGCGAAGGTCGCCCTCTTTTTTCCGGACGAAAAACGCGGGGGCCGAGTTTGGGGCATTCGAAGGGCGAATGAACCCTCTGGCGAGGTTTTTGTCCAAAAAGTCCCGGAGGACAGTGCGCTCGGAAGCGCTCATAGGGTAAATCTTACTTTTGGTTAATGTGCAGTCCTTTACTACTTCAATCGCACAGTCTGAGGCCCGGTGGGGGGGTAAGGCATCACATTCCTTAAGGTCGAAGACATCTTCAAAGTCCCGGTATACAGCCGGTAGAGCCGGTGGTACTGGAGCAGTAGAGGTTAACGCTGGAACGGGCGGAAATGGCAGAGCAAAGTTTTGCCGATGCTGGTCGCAAGTGGGACTAGCGAAAGAAATAGTGTTTGTTTCCCAATCAATACTGGGACTATGTCCTTTAATCCAGTTAATCCCCAAGACCACGTCAAATCGGATAGGGGCTATAGTGAAGTCTATTTGTTCCCAGTGGGAACCAATTCCCATTGCCACCCCTATGGTGCGATGATCAACTGGACCCCCCTGGAATTGGCTCCCGTCCATTTGAGCAAATTGGACGGGGGCGGGTAAAGTCTCTGAGTCGGCTCTGAGGGCAGCAAACGTGGCTTCGTTTATGAGAGTGCGACAGCAACCGGAGTCAATTAGTGCTTTGACGGGGATTTGTGGACCTCCGTTAAGTTGTTGTAAAACTGCATCCACGTAGACGGTGGAGTCCACTTCTTTGATTTTGGTAGGAGCATTCGGTTTGATAGGAAGATCCTGAGAGGTCTGTGGAGATGCTCCATTCACCACAGACCGGAGCCGTTTTTTGACAAGTCGAGGGGAGATTCCAGGTTCAAGGCTGGAGAAATCCAAGGGTTTTCCTCATCCGAAGAGGGAAAGCTGTCCCCCAATGGGGCACTTGTAATCCGAGACCCGGCGGGGTCGTTGGAAGCAGGCAGGGAGGCTGGGTCCCCGGCATGGAGTGCAGAGGGTGTGGGCCTTCCCGGAGCTGCGCTGCGGGTGGCCGCGGTGCCTCTGCGTGGTGGACGACCTCGGGCGCGGGTTGTCGTGCTGGGACGAAATAATTCCTGGCGGCGTGGGCAAACGGCTGCAAAGTGGCCCATTTCTCCGCATGTAAGACAGGCACCCCTCTGAAATCGGGCTTCACGTTCCTGGAGCGGACGTGGGGGATTACGCGGGACGAGCAGTGGTGCCTTGGGTGGAGGCTTTTGGGTGCCCTTCTCCTTGTGCTTTTGACGGACGAGAGAAATAAAGCGGCGGCGGCTTTCCACTTCCTCGGCTAATAGGATCCAGCCTTCAAGGGTATCGGGATCGCCCCGCATGTAAGACCAGTTCAGAATGTCAGGATGCAAGGCTTCCCTGAAATGATGGATTAGGGTGGTCTCGGGCCAACCTACAATTTTACTTGCCAGTCGCTGAAATTCATCGGCAAATTCCCGAACTGTAGCAGAGCCTTGTTTTAATTGTAAAAGTTCCGTTTTGGCTCTTTCTCCCAGGAAGGGGTCCTCAAACCTCCTTCTCAGGGCAGTCATGAAGTTGTTGAGGGAACGAATCGCACGAGAGCGGGTGTCAAACTGGAGGACCATCCAGTCAGCCGCTTTGCCTGTCAGGAGGGAAGCTACGTACCGCACCCGGCTATCTTCCGTGGGGAAAAGTTGACCTTGTTCTCGCATATAACTGTCCACTTGATGCAAGAAACAAGGCAAAGTCTCAAGAGATCCGTCATACGTAGTCCTCAATTTGAGTTGCTTCCAAGGGCCGGGCGCGGGCTGACCCGGTTGCACGGGTGGTCCGGGCGGAGGAGCAACAGGAGCTCCAGGAGGCAAGGGTGGAGCAGGCACATTAGCAGGTGGTTGCACGGGTGGTCGGAGCGGAGGAGCAACAGGAGCTCCAGGAGGTAAGGGTGGAGCAGGCACATTAGCGGGTGGTTGTACGGGTACCGCCTGACCCGGTATCGGAACGGGCTGTCTCTGAGCTAGCAGGGTTTGTTGTAATTGCCTGTTCTCGTGAAGCATAAGTTCCATTACTTCTTGGAGTTGATCCACACGGTCGGAGAGCTCCCGATTCTGGGCTCGTAAAAGATGAACCTCCTCACTTGGGCCCCCAGTAAGATGAGGCTTACTGGTTCGGAAGCTCGTGGCCCATTGAGAGCTATCCCCATATAAATCCTCGTCTTCAGACTCATCTGAGTCTCGACGTCGGTCAGCCAAACGGCGTGCGCGTTGGGTCGCACGCGACGGGACAAACGCCGGGGAAAAGGTTAGACCTGATAGTCCCAGTACATAGTCCTTGGGGCGCGTGTCCACGTTCGCCTGATTCCTTGCTGCAGCCGCCCTGGCTGCTTCCGCCGCCTCTCTCTCTCTTGCGACCCTAGCCGCTTCGGCGGCTTGCTGATCCGCAAGAACTTTGGCGTTCTCAAGTCTTAGGGCAGCCTCTGCCGTAATGCGCGGCAAAAGTTCTGTCTCGAGGAGCAAGAGTATGGGGTCAGGTTCCCCGCCCAGCAGAGGTTGTACTCGAACCGCCAGTGCGGATGCCTCGGCTCCAAACGTCGGGGTCAAAACTTGAGCCAAGGTGGCTACCGGGGTGTCCTTTGTACATTCCACAAGGAGAAGAGCGGTGCTAATAGCGACTCGCTTGGCCTCAGCCTGGCAGCTGGCCGCATCCGGGATCAGGGAAAAACCCTCCGGTGGGGCTCCCGCCATGGTAGAAAGAGTTTGTCGAGAAATAAGATTATCCAGAAGTCCAGTTAATATTTGTAAATCCTCAGTCGCCAATCGGGCATCGTCCAGTAATTGATCCAAGTCCTGAAGATCTAAACGAGCATCAGTATCCTCCGATGTTAACATCCAGAGACGTCCTGTAAGAGATTGCCACTGCGCGTGTACCAGTCCCCTCAAGCGGCAAACCTCTCGGTTCGTTCGGAAAAGTTCAGCGATTAAGTCCTGTAACAGAGTAGGGTCCTCTGAGAAGGGCTCCAGGGTAGTAGATCACCTGGAGAGCTGCACAGCTCCCATCCAAGTGGCAGGCGAACCCCCCTGGGCTCCAGCCTGGCTAGGAGAACGGTGAAGATGTAGGATAGCTGTCATAATGTCAGCCCTTGGCCCACAGAACCAGAAATCACCACAAAGTCGTATAGAGTCCAAACAGATGGATTTTACTGATCAAATAGGCATACAGTGCAAACGAATAAAATGACAGCTATGAAAGGCTCACTGGCTGGGAGATATTATAAGGCAGGAAAGGCGGGAGATTACACGCAGGAATACAGTTTCCCAGGAGCTGAGTTCCCAGGCTTAGGCTTAGGCATGCGACCTTGGGGGGCAGACAATACAGCACAGAGACAGAGGCAATAACGAAACCGAGATAGCAGCCTGACACCTAAACCCTAATCGTAACCCTAAACCTAACCCAACCATACCCCTAACCCTAACTCTAACCCTAAATCTAACTCTAACTCTAACCCTAACTCGAACCCTAACCCTAACCCTAACCCTAACCCTAACCCTAACCCTAACCCTAACCCTAACCTCTAACCCTAACTTTAACCTAACCCTAACCCTAACCCTAACCCTAACCCTAACTCTAACCCTAACCCTAACCCTAACCCTAACCCTAACCCTAACCCTAACCCTAACCCTAACCCTAACCCTAACCCTAACCCTAACCCTAACCCTAACCCTAACCCTAACCCTAACCCTAACCCAACAATACCGTAACCCTGTACACTAACACTAACCCTAACCCTACCCCTAACCCTCATTCAACCCTAACCCGAACCCGAACCCAACCCTAACCCTAACCCTAACCCTAACCCTAACCCTAACCCTAACCCTAACCCTAACCCTAACCCTAACCCTAACCGTAAACCTAAACCTAAACCTAAACCTAAACCTAACCCCAACACTAACACTAACCCTAACCCTAACCCAACTCTAACCCTAACCCTAACCCTCATTCAACCCTAACCCTCACCCTCACCCTAACCCTAACCCTAACCCTAACCCTAACCTTAACCCTAACCCTGACACTAACCCTAACCCTAACCCTAATTCAACCCTAACTCTGACCCTAACCTTTAACCCTAACCCTAATTCAACCCTAACCCTAACCCTAACAATAACCCTAAACCCTAAACATAACTCTAACCCTAACCCAACCATGCCCCTAACCCTAACCCTAACCCTAACCCTAACCCTAACCCTAACCCTAACCCTAACCCTAACCCTAACCCTAACCCTAACCCTAACCCTAAACCTAACTCAACAATACCGTAACCCTAAACACTAACACTAACCCTAACCCTACCCCTAACCCTCATTCAACCCTAACCCGAACCCTAACCCTGACCGTAACCTCTAACCCTAACTTTAACCTAACCTTAACCCTAACCCAACAATACCCCTAACTCTATAACTCTGAAAATAACCCTATCCCTATCCCTATCCCTATCCCTATCCCTATCCCTATCCCTATCCCTATCCCTATCCCTATCCCTATCCCTATCCCTATCCCTATCCCTATCCCTATCCCTATCCCTATCCCTATCCCTATCCCTATCCCTATCCCTATCCCTAACGCTAACCCTAATCCTAACCCTAACCCTAACCCTAACCCTAACCCTCTTCCAACCCTAACCAAGACCCTAACCCTAACACTTAACCTAACCCTAACCCTAACAACCTAACCCTAACCCTAACCCTAACCTCTGACCCTAACTTTAACCTAACCCTAACCCTAACCCTAACCCTAACCCTAACCCTAACCCTAACCCTAACCCTAACCCTAAACCCTAACCCTAACCCTTAACCCTATTCCAACGCTAACCCTAAACCCTAAACCGTAAACCCTAACCCAAATCCGAACCCGAACCCTAACCCTAACCTTAACCCTAACCCTAACCCTAACCCTAACCCTAACCCTAACCCTAACCCTAACCCTAACACTAACCCTAACCCAAACCCTAAACCCTAAACCCTAACCCTAACGCTAACACTAACACTAACCCTAACCCTAATCCTAACCCAACTCTAACCCGAACCCTAACCCGAACCCTAACCCTAATTCAAACCTCTCTGACCCTAACCTCTAACCCTAACTTTAACCCTAACCCTAACCCTAATTAAACCCTACCCTAACAATAACAATAACCCTAAACCCTAATCGTAGCCCTAAACCTAACCCAACCATACCCCTAACCCTAACTTTAACCCAAATCCTAACTCGAACCCTAACCCTAACCCTAACCCTAACCCTAACCCTAACCCTAACCCTAACCCTAACCCTAACCCTAACCCTAACCCTAACCTCTAACCCTAACTTTAACCTAACCCTAACCCTAACCCTAACCCTAACCCTAACCCTAACCCTAACCCTAACCCTAACCCTAACCCTAACCCTAACCCTAACCCTAACCCTAACCCTAACCCCTAAACCCAAACCCTAACCCAAATCCGAACCCGAACCCGAACCCGAACCCTAACCCTAACCCTAACCCTAACCCTAACCCTAACCCTAACCCGAACCCGAACCCTAACCCTAATTCAAACCTCTCTGACCCTAACCTCTAACCCTAACTTTAACCCTAACCCTAACCCTAATTAAACCCTACCCTAACAATAACAATAACCCTAAACCCTAATCGTAGCCCTAAACCTAACCCAACCATACCCCTAACCCTAACTTTAACCCAAATCCTAACTCGAACCCTAACCCTAACCCTAACCCTAACCCTAACCCTAACCCTAACCCTAACTCTAACCCTAACCCTAACCCTAACCCTAACCCTAACCCTAACCCTAACCCTAACCTCTAACCCTAACTTTAACCTAACCCTAACCCTAACCCTAACCCTAACCCTAACCCTAACCCTAACCCTAACCCTAACCCTAACCCTAACCCTAACCCTAACCCTAACCCTAACCCCTAAACCCAAACCCTAACCCGAATCCGAACCCGAACCCGAACCCGAACCCGAACCCGAACCCGAACCCGAACCCGAACCCGAACCCTAACCCTAACCCTAACCCTAACCCTAACCCTAACCCTAACCCTAACCCTAACCCTAACCTCTAACCCTAACTTTACCCTAACCCTAACCCTAACCCTAACCCTAACCCTAACTCTAACCCTAACCCTAACCCTAACCCTAACC
>NC_079314.1:4191103-4206103 GCF_029931775.1 Euleptes europaea
CTAACCTTAACCGTAACCCTACCCTAACCCTAACCCTCTCATGGTCTCTGATATAACTCAGGTATTCTGTGGACATGTGCAGGATTAATTCTATATAGAGCCAGTACACATCATGCAAACTGGCCCACTGCAGAGGTTTGTGTTATGTATAATGAAATTCTGTGTAATGCTGACAGGCTGATTGAATATTCTCAAGGTCAACTCTATCAAGAGCTACCTAATAAAGTCGCTCTAGTCCTTGAAGGGGCAAAGCAGAGCACCTTTCCTTATCTAATAAGCCGTGACCAAAATCACCTTTCTCAGGTGCCAAATGTCAGAATCACAAAAGAAAGACACTTTTGTCCTTCTCAAGGTCTTAAGATATCTTAATGTACATTAATAGCTGAAACTGTACTTATTATAGCTTAAAGGCTGAGCAGCTGCTAGTAAGCCATTTCTGCACTGCAGACAACGGGTATAAAAGGTATCCCTCTTAATGGTTAAGAAAGAGGAGATAAAGGAACTCTCTTCACTTAATGAGTCTAGAAACAGTATAAATACAGCCACAGTACAGCCTGCGCTTCAAATTGTTATTGCTGGCAGACTGCAGCTGTCTGAAATAACATTTCTCCATCTCAGAGGCCTGAGATGTAAAACATTGAGACTCTGATCCATGCGTGAACAGCAGTTCTCTGAGGTATCTTGAAGTATCAAGATCTGGATATTTCAACATATCTAACTTACAGTCTTCTTGTGAGACTGCTCTATTCCTAGAAGAGGATAGAGACCCTTAGAATTCTTATTCTTTGAATGGGAACCAGTGCAGTGATCTTCCCATATATTGGAACACTGAGAGTCCATTCGATTTATGGATTCTTACAAACTAAACCTATTTGACTTACCAATGCTAAAGAGCAGCCTGAACACAGGGCTAATAGCTAGACCTCTGAGATAATGTCAGAAGGTCCTCTACTTAACAGAGGGACTTCTGAACCTCCTCAGAGCAAGAGACCACAGATGTTCCTGAAGAAAAAGGAGACTCTCTGTGAGATATGCACAATGCTGATACATTGTACAGTGCATACTCAGATTGGCACAGCCAAAGAGACTTTAAAGAGCTTTAAGCTAACACATAGTATTTATATATTCAGCATTGCTGTCTAAAACTGGAAAGAATATGCCTAGCATGTACATAGACAATGCCTGATCTTAATGATGATCAGTTAAGAATATTAATAGAAGTCTTTAAAGGATTCAAGACTTAAAAAAAACATACTCTGGGATAACTTTATATGTTCTCATAGAGCTTAGATTCTTAGAGGACTACAGATGACACAGCAAGGTATAGTGTGTCTTCTCTACTGAAATATTATGATGATTTAAGTTAGGATGCTTCTAACCAAATCTTTCTCCAAAGAACTAACCATGTTTTGACAGGATTTCTGTAACCTGATATTCTGAATGAAAGTGCATTGCACTAAGGATGACTATATTCTGACACAGATGCATAGAGAGTGTGAATGATTTCTTGCCATATAAACATGTTTAAAACTAATGATATCTAGCCTTATATTAAGGCTTTGAAACCAAAAAGCATATATAATATAGTGTATAAAAATATAGATACAATATAATGTAAATAAATGTCTTTTTCATTTCTACTCTTGTCCAGTATTTTAAATTTACTGGCGTGTTCAAGAGATTTTCCAGGAACCATAACAAGTTTCTAGGAACCGTTGATTGCGGTCTAGTGGAGTCTCGCTTAATAAGATAACATATCCCTTCTCAGGAAGGGATCCTTTCTAAGAGTGTAGACAGTTAACGGCCCAAACCACAACAACCCTGACACTAGCCCGAACTCTAACCCCAAACCCTGACCCTGACCCTAATCCTAACCCTAACCCTAAAACTAACCCTAACCCTAACCCTAACCCTAACCCTAACCCTAACCCTAACCCTAACCCTAACCCTAACCCTAACCCTAACCCTAACCCTAACCCTAACCCTAACCCTAACCCTAACCCTAACCCTAACCCTAATTCAACCCTAATCCTAACCCTAATAATAACCCTAGGGTATTCTGTGAACATGTGCAGGATTAATTCCATATAGAGCTAGTATACGTCATGCAAACTGGCCCACTGCAGAGGTTTGTGTAATGTATAATGAAATTCTGTGTAATGCTGACAGGCTGATTGAATATTCTCAAGGTCAACTCTATCAAGAGCTACCTAATAAAGTCGCTCTAGTCCTTGAAGGGGCAAAGCAGAGCACCTTTCCTTATCTAATAAGACGTGACCAAAATCACCTTTCTCAGGTGCCAAATGTCAGAATCACTGTCAGGCTGCTATCTCGGTTTCAGTATTGTTTCTGTGTCTGTGCTGTACTGTCTACCTCAAGGTCGACCACACATACCAAGGCCAGGGAATGCTACTCCTGGGAAAGTGTACTCTGTTTATGCGTTGCTGATGCTTTGTAATCTCCCGCCATTTACTGCTTTATATTATCGTTCAGCTAGTGAGACTCTCATAGCTGCCATAGTTCCCTTTATGCACTGTATTGCCTTTTTGACCAGTAAAAGCCATCTGCTCTGATTCTATATGACTCTGTGGTGATTTCTGGTTCGAAGGGTCAGGAGCTGACATTATGGCAGCTATCCGCTTTCACCTTCTTCATTGTACTACTAGTCAGGCTGGAGCCCAGGGGGGTTCGCCTGCCACTTGGATGGGAGCTGGGAGGCTCTCCGAGTGAACCACTACCCTGGATTCCTCTCGGAAGGATCCCACCCTGTTACAGGAAATAGTCGCTGAACTTTTTAGGACTACCCTAGAGGTTTGCCGCTTGAGGGGACTGGTACAGGAACAGTGGCGATCTCTAAAAGGGATTCTCTGGATGTTGACGTCGGAAGATACTGATACTCGTTTAGATCTTCAAGACTTGGATCAATTACTGGACGATGCCCGGTTGGCAACTGAGGATTTACAAGTACTAACTGGACTTTTGGACAATTTAATTTCTCAAGAGACTCATTCCTCCAGTTCCGTCATGGCGGGAGCCCCGCCAGAGGGTTTTTCCCTAATACCTGATGCGCCCAGCTGTCAAGCTGAAGCCAAGCGGATCGCTATTAGCACCGCTCTTCTCCTTGTGGAATGTACAAAGGACACCCCGGTAGCCACCTTGGCTCAAACTTTGACCTCGACATTTGGAGCCGATGCGCCCGCACTGGCGGTTCGTATACAACCATTGCTGGGCGGGGAACCCGACCCCATACTCACACTCCTGGAAACGGAACTTTTACCGCGCGTTACGGCAGAGGCTGCCCTGAGACTTGAGAACGCCAAAGTTCTTGCGGATAAGGAAGCTGCCGAAGCAGCTAAGGCGGCAGCAGCAAGGGATAGGGATCGGGCGAGAAGGGATACTCGCCCCAAGGACACTGTACAGGGGCTATCAGGTCTGTCTTTTTCCCCGGCGTTTGTCCCGTCGCGCACGACCCAACGCGCACGCCGCCTGGCTGACCGACGCCGAGACTCAGGGGAGTCGGAGGACGAAGATCTATATGGAGACAGCTCTCAATGGGCTACGAGCTTCCGGACCAGTAAACCTCATCTTACTGGGGGCCCAAGCGAGGATGTTCACCTCTTACGAGCCCAGAATTGGGAGCTCTCAGACCGTGTGGATCAACTCCAAGAGCTAATGGAACGTATGCTTCAGGATAACAGGCAATTGCAACAAACCCTGATAGCCCAGGCACAGCCCGTTCCGATACCGGATCAGGGGGTGCCCGCCCAGCCACCCTCTAATGTGCCTGCTCCACTCCTGCCTCCCGGAGCTCCTATTGTCCCTCCACCCGGACCACCCGTGCAACCGGGTCAGCCTGCGCCCGGCCCTTGGAAGCAGCTCAAATTGAAAACTACGTACGACGGATCTCTCGAGACTTTGCCTTGTTTCTTGCATCAAGTGGACAGTTATATGCGAGAACAAGGACAGCTTTTCCCCACGGAGGATAGCCGGGTGCGCTATGTAGCTTCCCTTCTCACAGGTAAAGCAGCTGACTGGATGGTTCTCCAGTTCGACACCCGCTCTCGTGCTATACGTTCCCTCAACAACTTCATGACTGCTCTGAGAAGGAGGTTTGAAGACCCCTTTCTGGGGGAACGAGCCAAATCGGAACTCTTACAACTAAGACAAGGCTCTGCTCCAGTTCGAGAATTTGCCGATGAATTTCAACGGCTGGCAAGTAAAATTGTGGGTTGGCCCGAAGCCACCTTGATTCACCATTTCAGGGAAGCCTTACACCCTGATGTTCTGAACTGGTCGTACATGCGGGGTGATCCCGATACCCTTGAAGATTGGATTCTATTGGCTGAGGAAGTGGAAAGCCACCGACGCTTTATTTCACTAGTCCGTCAAAAGCACAAGGAAAAAGGCACCCAAAAGCCCCAATCCAAGGCACCACTGCCCGTTCCACGAAATCCTCCACGTCCTCCTCAGGAACGTGAAGCCCGATTTCAGAGAGGCGCCTGTCTTACTTGCGGAGAAATGGGCCACTTTGCAGCTGTTTGCCCGCACCGTCCTGAATTATTTCGTCCCAGCACGATAATCCGAGCCAGAGGTCGTCCACCACGCAGAGGCACCGCGGCCACCCGCAGCGCAGCTCCGGGAAGACCCACACCCTCTGCACTCCATGCTGGAGACCCAGCCTCCCTGCCTACTACGAACGACCCCGCCGGGTCTCGGATTACAAGTGCCCCATTGGGGGACAACTTTCCCTCTTCGGATGAGGAAAACCCATGGAATTCTCCAGCCTTAAACCTGGAATCTCCCCTCGACTTGTCAAAAAACGGATCCGGTCTGTGGTGAGTGGAGCGTCTCCACATACCTCTGCAGATCCTCCTGCGAAACCGAATGCTCCTACCAAAATCAAAGAAGTGGACTCCACCGTCTACGTGGATGCAGTTTTACAACTCCTTAACGGTGGCCCCCAACTACCCGTTAAAGCACTCATCGACTCCGGTTGCTGTCGCACTCTCATAAGCGAAGCCACCTTTGCTGCGCTCAAAGCTGAATCTGAGGCTTTACCCGCCCCTGTCCAATTCGCCCAAATGGACGGGAGCCATTTCCAGGGAGGTCCAGTCAATCACCGCACCATAGGGGTGGCAATGGGAATTGGCTCCCATTGGGAGCAAGTAGACTTCACTACAGCCCCTATCCGATTTGAAGTAGTCTTGGGTATTAACTGGATTAAAGGACATTGTCCCAGTATTAACTGGGAAACAAACACTATCTCCTTCGCTAGTCCCATGTGCGACCAACACCGGCAGAACTTTGCGCTGTTATATCCGCCCGTCCCAGCATTAACCTCCGAGGTCCCAGCACCTCCAATCCTACCTAACGTATATCGGGACTTTGCGGATGTCTTCGACCTTAAAGAATGTGATGCCTTGCCCCCCCACCAGATCCCGGACTGTGCAATTGAGGTGGTCAAGGACTGCACTTTAACCAAAAGCAAAATTTACCCTATGAGCGCTTCCGAGCGCACTGTCCTCCGGGACTTCCTAGACAAAAACCTCGCCAGAGGGTTCATTCGCCCATCGAATGCCCCGAACTCGGCCCCCGCGTTTTTCGTCCGAAAGAAGGAGGGCGACCCTCGTCTATGCATTGACTTCAGAAAACTCAATGCGATTACCCAAACCAACGCCTATCCTATCCCATTAATTTCTGATATTTTGGAACAGTTACAGGAGGGCCGGGTATTCTCCAAGTTAGACTTGGTGGAAGCTTACTACCGAGTCCGCATCCGAGAAGGGGATGAGCACCTCACTGCCTTCTCTAGCTGTTTCGGAATGTATGAATTCCTCGTAATGCCATTCGGGTTAAAAGGGGCCCCGGGGGTCTTCATGCAACTTATTAATGAAATCCTTCATGACTTACTGTATCGCGGGGTGGTGGTTTATTTGGATGACATTCTTATTTATTCAAAAACCATGGAAGAGCATGTAATTCTGGTCCGAGAGGTTCTGCAACGCCTGCGCGACCACCAACTCTTTGCAAAACTGGCTAAATGCGAGTTTCATCAAAACCAGCTCACATTTTTAGGATACGTTATCTCCCACCAAGGTCTTCGCATGGACCCTGTCAAAGTCCAAGCCGTTCTCGATTGGACTCCCCCCACCAACCGCAAGCAAGTACAACAGTTTCTGGGGTTTGCGAACTTTTATCGAGGGTTCATCCCTAACTTCGCCCAAGTGGCCCTACCCATCACTGATCTCCTAAAAACTAAAGGGAAAGCAAACGCGGCTACCTCACCCTCCGCAAAAATCCTGAGGACTGATCAATGCCAAGCCGCGTTTGTAGCTCTCAAACGCCTCTTCACATCCGAACCCGTACTACAGCACCCGGACCCAAACCAAATGTTTATTGTGCAAGTCGATGCCTCCGATGTAGCTATGGGAGGGGCCCTCCTCCAGAAAGGTCCGGATGGTCTCCTTCACCCTTGCGCGTACTTTTCGAGAAAATTTGCGCACGCACAATTGAACTGGCCCATTTGGGAGAAAGAGGCAGCGGCCGTTCACCATGCATTGACTCTATGGAGACAATTTTAGAAGGGTCCAAAATCCCCTTCGAGGTTTGGACCGATCACAAGAATCTAGCTGCCCTCACGGGGTCCCATAAACTATCAGCGAAACAACAACGTTGGGCGGAATTCTTCGCTCAGTTTCGTTTCGTCCTAAAGCATGTTCCTGGGAAACAAAACTTTCTCGCAGATGCCCTCTCCCGGTTGCCGCAATACCCGATAAAACTTGAGAGGCCAACCGACTCTCTGTTCACCCCTACGCAAAGGGGAGCCCTTCCTGTACTGGCCGTACAAACTCGATCTCAGCAACAGCACCCCAGATCCAGCTCTCCAGCTCCTCCAACCCGATCGGCTACCCAGCCGTCCCCACAACACCAACGAACCGATTCCACCCCCCCAACCCACCGCCTGCCCTGCCGCCTGCAAGCTGCGCACCACCGCACGTAAGCATTACCGCCATAACAGTTCCTAAGACCACTGTAGCGGGGAGGGGGTACCCACCAAGGTTCCCATCTCCGAATCCTTGTTGAATACCCTTCGGGACCACTGCCTTTTAGAACGCTCTAATCACTCCCTACCCCCTGGTGTAATAGAACAGGGGGGCTCTTGGTACAAAGACTCAAAATTATATGTACCCAAAGCACTCCGAAAAGACGTTTTGCACTTAGCTCATGGAATAAAAACAGCTGGACACTTTGGATTCCTAAAGACTCTCCACTTACTGCGCAGACAATTTTGGTGGGGGGGAATGCGGTCCGATGTTGATTCTTTTATTCGCAGCTGTCCTGTTTGCGCCACAATGAAACGATCACAGGGCAAACCCCCAGGTCTACTGCAACCTCTTGAAATACCCAACAGACCATGGGAAGTGATTGCTATGGACTTTATGACTGATCTCCCTCTCAGCGGGGGAAAAACTGTCTTATGGGTTGTTACTGATTTGTTTTCCAAACAGATCCATTTAGTTCCATGCGCAGGGATCCCCTCTGCTCAAAAGTTGGCCCGCCTCTTCGTGACACATATCTTCAGGTTACATTCGTTTCCACGCAAAATAATCTGTGACCGCGGCAGTGGTTTCGTTTCTAAGTTTTGGAAAGCCTTTCTCAAGTTGGTGGGGGTGGAACAAGGATTGTCTACTGCATACCATCCTCAAACAGATGGTCAAACTGAACGTGTTAATGCTGTACTTGAATGTTATTTACGCTGTTATGTCAACTACCACCAAAATAACTGGGTGGAACTGTTACCTTTTGCAGAATATGCCTACAATAATGCTGTACATCAATCTACAGGTTTTAGCCCATTCTATGCAGTGTATGGACAGGATTTCGGTCCTGTTACTCCCGGAAATAATGGGGAGGGGGAGGGAGACCCTGACGTTGCCTCCTGGGCACACACCCTCCGTACCACCTGGCCCTGGCTCGTTAGCAATCTCGATCGAGCCAAGCGCAAATAGAAAGCACAAGCCGACAAACATCGTTCCCCCGGGGGTGACCTGCGAGTGGGTAAAATGGTATACCTTTCCACTAAAAATCTACGTTCCACCCGTCCGTGCCCTAAGCTCAATGCTAAATTTATTGGCCCATTCCCTATCACACGGATCATAAATCCGGTCACAGTGGAGCTAGCTCTCCCCAAAACCCTGAGGCGTGTGCATCCCGTTTTCCACATTAGCCTCCTGAAGCCCCATACTGCTTCTCCGCAGTGGCATCCCGATCTGCCTCCCGAACAGCCCATTATGGTGGGGGGGGAGGACCACTTCGAGGTCTCCAGAATCCTTGATTCTCGTATTCACCATGGAAACCTACAGTACTTGGTCCGTTGGAAACACTTCCCCCCTGCCTACGACGAATGGGTCCGCGCACGAGATGTCTCCGCTCCCAAACTCGCCAATGCCTTTCACACTGCCTACCCGGCAAAACCAGCCCCCTTACAGACTGGGAGGGGGCCTTAAGGGGAGCAGGATGTCAGGCTGCTATCTCGGTTTCAACCTAATTCAACCCTAATCCTAACCCTAATAATAACCCTAAACACTAACACTAACCCAACCATACCCCTAATCCTAACCTTAACCGTAACCCTACCCTAACCCTAACCCTCTCATGGTCTCTGATATAACTAGGGTATTCTGTGAACATGTGCAGGATTAATTCTATATAGAGCCAGTACACATCATGCAAACTGGCCCACTGCAGAGGTTTGTGTAATGTATAATGAAATTCTGTGTAATGCTGACAGGCTGATGGAATATTCTCAAGGTCAACTCTATCAAGAGCTACCTAATAAAGTCGCTCTAGTCCTTGAAGGGCAAAGCAGAGCACCTTTCCTTATCTAACAAGACGTTACCAAAATCACCTTTCTCAGGTGCCAAATGTCAGAATCACAAAAGAAACACTTTTGTCCTTCTCAAGGTCTTAAGATATCTTAATGTACATTAATAGCTGAAACTGTACTTATTATAGCTTAAAGGCTGAGCAGCTGCTAGTAAGCCATTTCTGCACTGCAGACAACGGGTATAAAAGGTATAAATGGTATGCCTCTTAATGGTTAAGAAAGAGGAGATAAAGGATCTCTCTTCACTTAATGAGTCTAGAAACAGTATAAATACAGCCACAGTACAGCCTGCGCTTCAAATTGTTATTGCTGGCAGACTGCAGCTGTATGAAATATCATTTCTCCATCTCAGAGGCCTGAGATGTAAAACATTGAGACTCTGATCCATGCGTGGACAGCAGTTCTCTGAGGTATCTTGTAGTATCAAGATCTGGATATTTCAACATATCTAACTTACAGTCTTCTTGTGAGACTGCTCTATTCCTAGAAGAAGATAGAGACCCTTAGAATTCTTATTCTTTGAATGGGAACCAGTGCAGTGATCTTCCCATATATTGGAACACTGAGAGTCCATTCGATTTATGGATTCTTACAAACTAAACCTGACTTACCAATGCTAAAGAGCAGCCTGAACAAAGGGCTAATAGCTAGACCTCTGAGATAGTGTCAGAAGGTCCTCTACTTAACAGAGGGACTTCTGAACCTCCTCAGAGCAAGAGACCAGAGATGTTCCTGAAGAAAAAGGAGACTCTCTGTGAGATATGCACAATGCTGATACATTGTACAGTGCATACACAGATTGGCACAGCCAAAGAGACTTTAAAGAGCTTTAAGCTAATATATTCAGCATTGCTGTCTAAAACTGGAAAGAATATGCCTAGCATGTACATAGACAATGCCTGATCTTAATGATGATCAGTTAAGAATATTAATAGAAGTCTTTAAAGGATTCAAGACTTAAAAAAAACATACTCTGGGATAACTTCATATGTTCTCATATTGCTTAGATTCTTAGAGGACTACAGATGACACAGCAAGGTATAGTGTGTCTTCTGTACTGAAATATTATGATGATTTAAGTTACGATGCTTCTAACCAAATCTTTCTCCAAAGAACTAACCATGTTTTGACAGGATTTCTGTAACCTGATATTCTGAATGAAAGTGCATTGCACTAAGGATGACTATATTCTGACACAGATGCATAGAGAGTGTGAATGATTTCTTGCCATATAAACACGTTTAAAACTAATGATGTCTAGCCTTATATTAAGGCTTTGAAACCAAAAAGCATATATAATATAGTGTATAAAAATATAGATACAATATAATGTAAATAAATGTTTTTTTTATTTCTACTCTTGTCCAGTATTTTAAATTTACTGGCGTGTTCAAGAGATTTTCCAGGAACCATAACAAGTTTCTAGGAACCGTTGATTGCGGTCTAGTAGTGTCTCGCTTAATAAGATAACATATCCCTTCTCAGGAAGGGATCCTTTCTAAGAGTGTAGACAGTTAACGGCCCAAACCACAACCCTGACACTAGCCCGAACTCTAACCCCAAACCCTGACCCTGACCCTAACACTAACCCTAACCCTAACTCAACAATACCGTAACCCTAAACACAAACACTAACCCTAACCCTACCCCTAACCCTCATTCAACCCTAACCCTAACCCTAACCCTAACCCTATCCCTATGCAAAATTAACCATACCCCTAACCCTAATCCAACCCTAACCCTAAGCCTAGCCCTAAACCAACCCTAACCCTAACCATAAACATAATCCTAACCCTAACCCTAATCCTAACCCTAATTCAAACCCTTACCCTGACCCTAACCTCTAACCTTAACTTTAACCTAACCCTAACCCTAACCCTAACCCTAACCCTAACCCTAACCCTAACCCTAACCCTAACCCTAATTCAACCGTAAACCTAACCCTAATAATAACCCTAACCCTAACCCTAACCCTAACCCTACCCTAACCCTAACCCTAACCCTAACCCAAACCCTAAACCTAAAGCTATCCCTATCCCAAAACCAACCATACCCCTAACCCTAACCCTAACCTAACCCAACCCTAACCCTAACCCTAACCCTAACCCTAACTCTAAACCCTAACCCTTACCTTAACCCACACCCTAACCCTAACCAAACCCTAACCCTAACCCTAACCCTAACCCTAATTCAACCCTAACCCTGACTCTAACCTCTAACCTCTAACCTTAAATTTAACCTAACCCTAACCCTAACCCTAATTCAACCATAATCCTAACCCTAATAATAACCCTAAACCCTAACACTAACCCAACCATACCCCTAATCCTAACCTTAACCGTAACCCTACCCTAACCCTAACCCTCTCATGGTCTCTGATATAACTCAGGTATTCTGTGAACATGTGCAGGATTAATTCTATATAGAGCCAGTACACATCATGCAAACTGGCCCACTGCAGAGGTTTGTGTAATGTATAATGAAATTCTGTGTAATGCTGACAGGCTGATTGAATATTCTCAAGGTCAACTCTATCAAGAGCTACCTAATAAAGTCGCTCTAGTCCTTGAAGGGGCAAAGCAGAGCACCTTTCCTTATCTAATAAGCCGTGACCAAAATCACCTTTCTCAGGTGCCAAATGTCAGAATCACAAAAGAAAGACACTTTTGTCCTTCTCAAGGTCTTAAGATATCTTAATGTACATTAATAGCTGAAACTGTACTTATTATAGCTTAAAGGCTGAGCAGCTGCTAGTAAGCCATTTCTGCACTGCAGACAACGGGTATAAATGGTATAAAAGGTATGCCTCTTAATGGTTAAGAAAGAGGAGATAAAGGATCTCTCTTCACTTAATGAGTCTACAAACAGTATAAATACAGCCACAGTACAGCCTTCAAATTGTTATTGCTGGCAGACTGCAGCTGTCTGAAATAACATTTCTCCATCTCAGAGGCCTGAGATGTAAATCATTGATCCATGCGTGGACAGCAGTTCTCTGAGGTATCTTGAAGTATCAAGATCTGGATATTTCAACATATCTAACTTACAGTCTTCTTGTGA
Source organism: Euleptes europaea (assembly GCF_029931775.1). Lineage (NCBI taxonomy): Eukaryota > Metazoa > Chordata > Lepidosauria > Squamata > Sphaerodactylidae > Euleptes > Euleptes europaea. Next base: position 4,203,051 of record NC_079314.1, read on the forward strand.
GACTGCTCTATTCCTAGAAGAGGATAGAGACCCTTAGAATTATTATTCTTTGAATGGGAACCAGTGCAGTGATCTTCCCATATATTGGAACACTGAGAGTCCATTCGATTTATGGATTCTTACAAACTAAACCTATTTGACTTACCAATGCTAAAGAGCAGCCTGAACACAGGGCTAATAGCTAGACCTCTGAGATAATGTCAGAAGGTCCTCTACTTAACAGAGGGAGTTCTGAACCTCCTCAGAGCAAGAGACCACAGATGTTCCTGAGGAAAAAGGAGACTCTCTGTGAGATATGCACAATGCTGATACATTGTACAGTGCATACTCAGATTGGAACAGCCAAAGAGACTTTAAAGAGCTTTAAGCTAACACATAGTATTTATATATTCAGCATTGCTGTCTAAAACTGGAAAGAATATGCCTAGCATGTACATAGACAATGCCTGATCTTAATGATGATCAGTTAAGAATATTAATAGAAGTCTTTAAAGGATTCAAGATTCAAAAAAAACATACTCTGGGATAACTTCATATGTTCTCATAGAGCTTAGATTCTTAGAGGACTACAGATGACACAGCAAGGTATAGTGTGTCTTCTCTACTGAAATATTATGATGATTTAAGTTACGATGCTTCTAACCAAATCTTTCTCCAAAGAACTAACCATGTTTTGACAGGATTTCTGTAACCTGATATTCTGAATGAAAGTGCATTGCACTAAGGATGAGTATATTCTGACATAGATGCATAGAGAGTGTGAATGATTTCTTGCCATATAAACATGTTTAAAACTAATGATGTCTAGCCTTATATTAAGGCTTTGAAACCAAAAAGCATATATAATATAGTGTATAAAAATATAGATAAAATATAATGTAAATAAATGTTTTTTTTATTTCTACTCTTGTCCAGTATTTTAAATTTACTGGCGTGTTCAAGAGATTTTCCAGGAACCATAACAAGTTTCTAGGAACCGTTGATTGCGGTCTAGTAGTGTCTCGCTTAATAAGATAACATATCCCTTCTCAGGAAGGGATCCTTTCTAAGAGTGTAGACAGTTAACGGCCCAAACCACAACAACCCTGACAGTAGCCCGAACTCTAACCCCAAACCCTGACCCTGACCCTAATCCTAACCCTAACCCTAAAACTAACCCTAACCCTAACCCTAACCCTAACCCTAACCCTAACCCTAACCATAACTCAACAATACCGTAACCCTAAACACTAACACTAACCCTAACCCTACCCCTAACCCTCATTCAACCCGACCCGAACCCGAACCCAACCCTAACCCTAACCCTAACCCTAATCCTAACCCTAACCCTAACCCTAACCCTCACCCTCACCCTAACCCTAACCCTAACCCTAACCCTAACCCTAACCCTAACCCTAACCCTAACCCTAACCCTAAACCTAAACCTAAACCTAATCCCAACACTAACACTAACACTAACCCTAACCCTAACCCTCATTCAACCCTAACCCTAACCCTAATCCTAACCCTAACCCTAACCCTAGCCCTAACCCTAACTCTAGCCCTAACCCTAACCCTAACCCTAACCCTAACCCTAACCCTAACCCTAACCCTAACCCTAACCCTAACCCTAACCCTAACCCTAACCCTAACCCTAACCCTAACCCTAACCCTAACCCTAATTCAATCCTAATCCTGAACCTAACCTCTAACCCTAACTTTAACCCTAACCCTAATTCAACCCTAACCCTAACCCTAATAATAACCATAAACCCTAATCGTAACTCAAACCCTAACCCTAACCCTAACCCTAACCCTAACCCTAATCCTAACCCTAAACCCTAACCCTAACGCTAACGCTAACACTAACACTAACACTAACACTAACACTAACACTAACACTAACCGTAACCCTAACCCTAACCCTAACCCTAAACCTAACCCTATCCCTATGCCAAAACCAACCATAACCCTAACCCTAACCCAACCCTAACCCTAATCCTAACCCTAATTCAACCCTTACCCTGACCCTAACCTCTAACCTCTAACCTTAACTTTCACCTAACCCTAACCCTAACCCTAACCCTAACCCTAACCCTAACCCTAACCCTAATTCAACCCTAAACCTAACCCTAATGATAACCCTAACCCTAACCCTAACGCTAACCCTAACCCTACCCTAACCCTAACCCTAACCCTAAACCTAACCCTAACCCTTACGCTAACCCTAACCCTAACGCTTACCTTAACCCTAACCAACCCTAACCCTAACCCTAACCCTAACCCTAACCCTAACCCTAACCCTAACCCTAACCCTAATTCAACGCTAACCCTGACTGTAACCTCTAACCCTAACTTTAACCCTAACCCTAAACCTAACCCTCATTCAACCCTAAGCCTAACCATAACCCTAACCGAAACCCTAACCCTAACCCTAACCCAAACCTTACCCTAACCCTAACCCTAACCCTAACCCTAACCCTTACACTAAACCCAAACCCTAACCCTAAATCCTAACCCAGACCCTAACCCTAACCCTAACCCTAACACTAACCCTAACCCTAACCCTAACCCTAACCCTAACCCTAACCCTAACCCTAACCCTAACCCTAACCCTAACCCTAACCCTAACACTAACCCTAACCCTAACCCTAACCCTAACCCTAACCTTAACCCTAACCTTAACCCGAACCCGAACCCGAACCCGAACCCGAACCCGAACCCGAACCCTAATTCAACCCTAACCGTAACCCTACACCCGAACCCAAATCCGAGCCCGAACCCGAACCCTAACCCTAACCCTAACCCTAATTCAACCCTAATCCTGACCCTAACATCTAACCCTAACTTTAACCCTAACCCTAACCCTAATTCAACCCTAACCCTAACCCTAACAATAACCCTAATCCCTAATCGTAACTCAAACCTTAACCCTAACCCTAACCCTAACCCTAACCCTAACCCTAACCCTAACCCTAACCCTAAACCCTAACCCTAATGCTAACACTAACACTAACACTAACCGTAACCCTAACCCTAACCCTAACCCTAAACCTAACCCTATCCCAATGCCA
>NC_079314.1:4208603-4213603 GCF_029931775.1 Euleptes europaea
TTCCTAGAAGAGGATAGAGACCCTTAGAATTCTTATTCTTTGAATGGGAACCATTGTACAGTGCATACACAGATTGGCACAGCCAAAGAGACTTTAAACAGCTTTAAGCTAACACATAGTATTTATATATTCAGCATTGCTGTCTAAAACTGGAAAGAATATGCCTAGCATGTACATAGACAATGCCTGATCTTAATGATGATCAGTTAAGAATAGAAGTCTTTAAAGGATTCAAGACAGAAAAAAACAGATAATCTGGGATAACTTCATATGTTCTCATAGAGCTTAGATTCTTAGAGGACTACAGATGACACAGCAAGGTATAGTGTGTCTTCTGTACTGAAATAGTATGATGATTTAAGTTAGGATGCTTCTAACCAAATCTTTCTCCAAAGAACTAATCATTTTTTACAGGATTTCTGTAACCTGATATTCTGAATGAAAGTGCATTGCACTGGATGAGTATATTCTGACTAAGATGGAGGCATAGTGTGAATGATTACTTGCTATATAAACATGTTTAAGACTAATGATGTCTAGCCTTATATGATATTTTAAGGCTTTGCAACCAAAAAGGAAATATAATATAGTGTATAAAAATATAGATATAATATAATGTAAATAAATGTGTTTTTTATTTCTACTCTTGTCCAGTATTTTAAATTTATTGGCGTGTTCAAGAGATTTTCCAGGAACCATAACAAGTTTCTAGGAACCGTTGATTGCGGTCTAGTGGTGTCTCGCTTAATAAGAGAACATATCCCTTCTCAGCAAGGGATCCTTTCTAAGAGTGTTAACGGCCCGAACCACGACAACCCTGACACTGACCCTAACCCTAACCCCTAACCCTGACCCTGACCCTAACCCTAACCCTAACCCTAACCCTAACCCTAACCCTCTCATGGTCTCTGACATAACTAGGGTATTCTGTGAACATGTGCAGGATTAATTCCATATAGAGCTAGTATACGTCATGCAAACTGGGCCACTGCAGAAGATTGTGTAATGTATAATGAAATTGTGTGTAATACTGACAAGCTGATGGAATATTCTCAAGGTTAGCTCTATCAAGAGCTACCTAATAAAGTCGCTCTAGCCCTTGTCCTTGAAGGGGCAATGCAGAGCACCTTTCCTTATCTATCAATAAGACGTGACCAAAATCACCTTTCTGACTCAGCTGCCAAATATCAGAATCACAAAAGCAAGACACTTTTGTCCTTCTCAAGGTCTTAAGATATCTTAATGTACTAAGAGTACATTGATAGCTGAAACTGTACTTATTATAGCTTAAAGGCTGAGCAGCTGCTAGTAAGCCATTTCTGCACTGTAGACAACGGGAATAAAAGGTATCCCTCTTAATGGATAAGAAAGAGGAGATAAAGGATCTCTCTTCACTCTTAATGAGTCTAGAAACAGTATAAATACAGCCACAGTACAGCCTGCGCTTCAAATTGTTATTGCTTGGAGACTGCAGCGGTCTGAAGTAACATTTCTCCATCTCAGAGGCCTGAGATGTAAAACATTGAGACTCTGATCCTTGCATGGACAGCAGTTCTCTGAGGTATCTTGAAGTATCAAGATCTGAATATTTCAACATATCTTACTTACAGTCTTCTTGTGAGACTGCTCTATTCCTAGAAGAGGATAGAGACCCTTAGAATTCTTATTCTTTGAATGGGAACCAGTGCAGTGATCTTCCCATATATTGGAACACTGAGAGTCCATTCGATTTATGGATTCTTACAAACTAAACCTATTTGGGTAAGTCAAAAAGGGCAAGAGTCCAGTAGCACCTTAAAGACTAACAAAAATATTTTCTGTTAGGGTATGAGCTTTCGTGAGCCACAGCTCACTTCTTCAGATACAGCTAGAATGTGAATCCATCGGTAGAGGAACAGTATGTAAGTGAATAGCAGGCTTGATTGGTTTAGGTGTGAGTCTGTGATGTCCAGGGGAGAGATGGGTGTGGAGAAATCAGCATTGGTAATGGGCCATGAATGCAAGGTCTTTATTCAGCCCAGGTAAATGCATTGCCCTTTTTGACTACTGCAAACAGACTAACACGGCTACCCACTGTGAATTATTTGGCTTACCAATGCTAAAGAGCATCCTGAACACAGGGCTAACAGCTAGACCTCTGAGATAGTGTCAGAAGGTCCTCTACTTAACAGAGGGACTTCTGAACCTCCTCAGAGCAAGAGACCAGAGATGTTCCTGAAGGGAAAGGAGACTATCTGTACTCTGTGAGATATGCAAAATGCTGATACATTGTACAGTGCATACACAGATTGGCACAGCCAAAGAGACTTTAAACAGCTTTAAGCTAACACATAGTATTTATATATTCAGCATTGCTGTCTAAAACTGGAAAGAATATGCCTAGCATGTACATAGACAATGCCTGATCTTAATGATGATCAGTTAAGAATAGAAGTCTTTAAAGGATTCAAGACAGAAAAAAACAGATACTCTGGGATAACTTCATATGTTCTCATAGAGCTTAGATTCTTAGAGGACTACAGATGACACAGCAAGGTATAGTGTGTCTTCTATACTGAAATAGTATGATGATTTAAGTTAGGATGCTTCAAACCAAATCTTTCTCCAAAGAACTAATCATTTTTTACAGGATTTCTGTAACCTGATATTCTGAATGAAAGTGCATTGCACTAAGGATGAGTATATTGTAAGATGGAGGCATAGAGAGTGTGAATGATTACTTGCTATATAAACATGTTTAAGACTAATGATATATGATATTTTAAGGCTTTGCAACCAAAAAGGAAATATAATATAGTGTATAAAAATATAGATATAATGTAAATAAATGTGTTTTTTATTTCTACTCTTGTCCAGTATTTTAAATTTATTGGCGTGTTCAAGAGATTTTCCAGGAACCATAACAAGTTTCTAGGAACCGTTGATTGCGGTCTCGTGGTGTCTCGCTTAATAAGATAACATATCCCTTCTCAGCAAGGGATCCTTTCTAAGAGTGTTAACGGCCCGAACCACGACAACCCTGACACTGACCCTAACCCTAACCCCTAACCCTGACCCTGACCCTAACCCTAACCCTAACCCTAACCCTAACCCTAACCCTCTCATGGTCTCTGACATAACTAGGGTATTCTGTGAACATGTGCAGGATTAATTCCATATAGAGCTAGTATACGTCATGCAAACTGGGCCACTGCAGAAGATTGTGTAATGTATAATGAAATTGTGTGTAATACTGACAAGCTGATGGAATATTCTCAAGGTTAGCTCTATCAAGAGCTACCTAATAAAGTCGCTCTAGCCCTTGTCCTTGAAGGGGCAATGCAGAGCACCTTTCCTTATCTATCAATAAGACGTGACCAAAATCACCTTTCTGACTCAGCTGCCAAATATCAGAATCACAAAAGCAAGACACTTTTGTCCTTCTCAAGGTCTTAAGATATCTTAATGTACTAAGAGTACATTGATAGCTGAAACTGTACTTATTATAGCTTAAAGGCTGAGCAGCTGCTAGTAAGCCATTTCTGCACTGTAGACAACGGGAATAAAAGGTATCCCTCTTAATGGATAAGAAAGAGGAGATAAAGGATCTCTCTTCACTCTTAATGAGTCTAGAAACAGTATAAATACAGCCACAGTACAGCCTGCGCTTCAAATTGTTATTGCTTGGAGACTGCAGCGGTCTGAAGTAACATTTCTCCATCTCAGAGGCCTGAGATGTAAAACATTGAGACTCTGATCCTTGCATGGACAGCAGTTCTCTGAGGTATCTTGAAGTATCAAGATCTGAATATTTCAACATATCTTACTTACAGTCTTCTTGTGAGACTGCTCTATTCCTAGAAGAGGATAGAGACCCTTAGAATTCTTATTCTTTGAATGGGAACCAGTGCAGTGATCTTCCCATATATTGGAACACTGAGAGTCCATTCGATTTATGGATTCTTACAAACTAAACCTATTTGGGTAAGTCAAAAAGGGCAAGAGTCCAGTAGCACCTTAAAGACTAACAAAAATATTTTCTGTTAGGGTATGAGCTTTCGTGAGCCACAGCTCACTTCTTCAGATACAGCTAGAATGTGAATCCATCGGTAGAGGAACAGTATGTAAGTGAATAGCAGGCTTGATTGGTTTAGGTGTGAGTCTGTGATGTCCAGGGGAGAGATGGGTGTGGAGAAATCAGCATTGGTAATGGGCCATGAATGCAAGGTCTTTATTCAGCCCAGGTAAATGCATTGCCCTTTTTGACTACTGCAAACAGACTAACACGGCTACCCACTGTGAATTATTTGGCTTACCAATGCTAAAGAGCATCCTGAACACAGGGCTAACAGCTAGACCTCTGAGATAGTGTCAGAAGGTCCTCTACTTAACAGAGGGACTTCTGAACCTCCTCAGAGCAAGAGACCAGAGATGTTCCTGAAGGGAAAGGAGACTATCTGTACTCTGTGAGATATGCAAAATGCTGATACATTGTACAGTGCATACACAGATTGGCACAGCCAAAGAGACTTTAAACAGCTTTAAGCTAACACATAGTATTTATATATTCAGCATTGCTGTCTAAAACTGGAAAGAATATGCCTAGCATGTACATAGACAATGCCTGATCTTAATGATGATCAGTTAAGAATAGAAGTCTTTAAAGGATTCAAGACAGAAAAAAACAGATACTCTGGGATAACTTCATATGTTCTCATAGAGCTTAGATTCTTAGAGGACTACAGATGACACAGCAAGGTATAGTGTGTCTTCTATACTGAAATAGTATGATGATTTAAGTTAGGATGCTTCAAACCAAATCTTTCTCCAAAGAACTAATCATTTTTTACAGGATTTCTGTAACCTGATATTCTGAATGAAAGTGCATTGCACTAAGGATGAGTATATTGTAAGATGGAGGCATAGAGAGTGTGAATGATTACTTGCTATATAAACATGTTTAAGACTAATGATATATGATATTTTAAGGCTTTGCAACCAAAAAGGAAATATAATATAGT